>NC_087475.1:72091435-72394465 GCF_036417665.1 Passer domesticus
TGGACTTTTGTTTATAAGGTAGATATACATCTCAGCATCCACAGAAAGAAAAATTTATATTGAAGCCACTTAGTAACATATTATGCTAACTTAAATTCTTCTTAATGCTTGTCACATGCATTCAGGAGTCATACATTTCAACATTTTTTATACTGAGTAGGTAAAATCCTTAAGTATTTAAAAAACCCAAGTATTCAAGCCACAAATTCTACTTCCCTTTCTTTCACACCATTTGTATTTCAGTATCATTCTTACATCTACTTAATCTTTTGCAATTTAGCCACAGTTGTTTTTCTTTCTGGGTCAGGAAGGAATGTCTGTGCATTGCTGTTTGGAGAGGGACATACACAACTGCACATTATGGAAAGACTTGCCAACACTGTCAGAGGCTCAGAGAAGGATTTACGTTTGCACAGATGCAGAACAATAATGGAACACCACTGTCAGTACTCCCAGCTCTCTAAAGCATATCTTCCTTGGGTAATAACTTAATATTGAAGTATGTTGTTTTCTGCAGCTTGACAGCACACATCTTGCCTCACTTTTACACTGTTCTGGTGCTACAGAAATTCAGTGGAAATAGTTCCCAAGGGTAGCATAGGGTAGATGTTGATCTATATAGCTTGGGACTGGTGATTAGCTGGGAAGAGTATGAATCCTCCCAGTGGAAAGTCAGTCTTTCCCTAGCTGCAAGCCATTTGACTAGAAGGGCAAAATCCTTCTCCATGAATGCTCTGCCCAGCCTGTTACTTTCCTTAATGGCATAGTTTTATATCCAGACTGTAATATCAAGCATAGAGGAATATATATCCTAGAACAGCTGCCAGTTGTACTGGTTTTGGACGAGATAGAGTTAATTTTTTTCCAAGTATCTGGTACAGCACTGTGGTTTTGAATTTAGTATGAGAATAATGTTGATAACTTGCGGATGTTGCCATTGTTGCTCAGTAGTGCTTACACTAAATCAAGGTTTTTCAGTTTTCTGTGCTCTGATAGCAAGGAGGTGAGAGAAACTGGGAGGAAACAGAGCCAGGACAGCTAAGCCCAAAGGGGCTGAAGGAATGTTCCAGACCATAACACTATAGAAATTGGGATGTATTGGCCATGAGGGATGGATCTCTGCTCAGGCATGGGCTGGGCATTGGTTAGTGGGTGATAAGCAACTGTTTTATGCATTACTTTTCTTACTTGGGTATTATTTCTGCCTCTCTTTTTGTTGTATTTCTTTGCATTATGATTAGTTCATTCTTATTAATATTAATGATAATATTTTCCATTATTAAGCTGTTCTTATCTCAACCCACAGATTTTACCTTTTTCCCTGGTTCTGCTCCCCATCCCACTGGGGAGAGAGTGAGCAGCTGCTGGGTGCTTAGTTGCCAGCTGGCATTAAACCATGACACCCATTCAGTCAGCATACTTGCAGCTCTGCGTGTTTGTCACCGAGCTGACTGTATGGTATTAAACTGGAGGAGAAGCAGGAAACCTCACTGCTCTGTGTCAGCCCTCCCTCCGTGTGCCTACAAGCAACGCACAAGGCAGTTTATAATTAGTATCATGACTCACTCCATACTGGTAACTGCAACTATGCCCTCAAAGGAAATGGCTTTTTCATACCCTTCAGCTCAACTCTGCATTAATGATCCTCCCCTTTTCCCTTGTGTCCCTTCTTCCAGAACTCCTGAGCTGATGTTAAGAAGTATCTTCCAGCAGGTGTGACAGAGAAGACACGACAGACTTTGGGCTTCACTAATACTCTTCCAACTGTGACTGCTTCCAGAAAAAAAGGAACAGAAAGCAGAAACAGCAGCTTCCAGAATTCCATGCCTTTTCTAGAAGATAAATAGAAATCAACTGCACAAGAATATAGCCTGAATTCAGGCTATATTAAAGAAACTGAACACGACCTCCTTGCTTTCTGAGATCTGCTCTTGATTATAAGAGAATGAACTTCTGTGAACAATTAAGCAAGTGGCTTTAAAAGAAAACTGGAGAAGTAGCAAATGGTGATGCACGGAGACATCTTGGTCAGAAAAGGGATGAAGTGAATACCAAATTGACTCTCATATGCTTGGGCTTTCTGGTGTCCACTGAAGAGATGATAAGCAAAAAGGATTAAAAAATAACTTTCTAATTTAGAAATCCAATATCTGCTTCATGTTCTTATCAAGAAGATATCAAAGAAAAAGAGACAATGGAGATCAAGGATAAGAACAGGTAAAAAAACACCAAGCAAAAAAAATCTCCTGAAAAAATTTACTGTTAGGCTGGCATGTTTTTGCTCAAACATCCATGGTCAGTAATTTAAAGAAGTCTGAAACTTGGCAAGTGTTTGTACAAAATTGCTATTTTTAAAGGTGAAATTAATTTCTTAAATTACAAAATATTATATAGATGCCAGGTTCTGCTGCATTTACTTATGAATTGTCTCCATGAAATTTATGAGAACTGCTTGAAAAAAATCCTGTGATTAAAGGGTTCATAGTTTAACTTTCAATTTAGAGTCTCCATTCACTATAGCACTTTTTGTAAACAAGTGAAAGTTTCCTTCCTGTGCTTGCCTAACTCTGAATTCAACATATTGTTTCACTGGGATGAATGTACAATCTTGTCAACAGCTAAAATGCAAAGCAAGTTCTTTGTGTCAGTGGTGTCTTAACAAAGTTAATGAGATAAGTGTTTACTTGTTGTAAGTAACAAAACAATAAGTTGGAATTGGAATTGTTCTTATTTGCTCTCAGTGGGCCTGCAGGAAGAAGACAACTTCCACCCTCAGCCTTGCAATCTGCAGAATCCCTCTTGATGTGCAGTTCTTTAATGTACAGCCTCTGCTTTTTCCTGTGTGTTAAGAAGGTGGGCTTTGCATTGTGTTAGAGCGTGGCTGTAAGCAATAGCTGACTACTCTTTCAGGGTCAGTTCCACTGGCTCCCTGGGTAATTCTGTGAAAACTCATGGAAGTTATATATTTCCATTGCCAGGTGACTGTGGGGTAGAAAATGTGGGGCTTTGAATCCCTCTTTTTCTCTTTTTTTGTAGGTTAGTTAACTAGACCCTTCTAATGCAAATCTTCTACATGTGGGCATCTCTGAGGATTTTTTCACTTCTTTGTCTTTACCCAGAAGAGGATGACCTGTGTGTTTCTTCCCCTTTTCCTCCCTTCCTCTTACTAGTCTTACACGTGACTCATGTTTCTTCTTCCATGCCACCTGTCCTTCTGTTTTCTGAAGCATAAACTGTAGCTTGTATTTCTCTATGGAATTGTGTTGAGTGAGACAGAACTTATACAGAGATGGAAAAGAGATAAGATTATCTGGAACGATATTGCTGGATATCATCCACTATCTGATGAAGAGGCAATTGCAGAAATGCTTTAAGTTGTGGCTTTTTACAATTACTCAAACCGTTTGTCATGTATTTCCTTCTATTTTGTATTATAGTTTTCTCTAAATACAAAGGACTCTGTACACTGATGCCTAGAAAATGTTATGAAACTTTGAAGCATTATTAGATGTAGTATTCAGCAAAAATAGAGATCAGTAAATACTACTTAAATTGTTTAATGCATGTGTAATCTGGACCATTTTAGTTAATCAGTTAATTTTCCTCAGTGGAAATATAGTAGCTTCATTAACTTTGAAATTAAAATAGGAAAAATGTTTTAAGGTAGTATGGAAAAACCCCAGCTTTGATAACCTGATGAATCTGTGTCCTAAATGGAGGAAAAACCCTAGGCCTGCATTAATGAAGGTGTTTAGGAGACTGCATCAGGTCCTGAAATCAATTTGCAAATTTAGGCTCTGCTCTCCTGATGTTTCAAGGTTAAAGTGAATCTTCTAAATCTGGCCCTTTTATTGGCACCAAAGGCCAAAAGAAAATACCACCAATAATTTAACATATTGCTTATTAAAAAATGTATGCCAACAGCACCTCTTGCAACACTGCAGTCCCTCCTATTGCGATCCCTAAAGAGCAATTGAGGAGTTTATTTTTATCATTTGGTTTAATCTTTTGCATAATTTGAAATGTCAAACATTTTGTACTGGTATTTTTTTATTTGTACCATCTGGAACAAAAAACTCTGTGATTCTCAGCAATTCGAATTTGTGGAATAACGGTTACTGCTCTATAGTTGAGTTGTCTCCTCAAGGACTTAGCTTCAAGTAGTATTTCCTTAAAGGTGAATCAAAGAGGAAATTTTACTTCAGCATTTGAGATTTTGAAATCTTGTAAATTTTTTGCCTTCTTGCTTTGCTTCTTATTTGCAAAGAATAAACTGAAACAACTTTTATAGTTTTTTAAACTATTTTCCATCAGAATTTGCTTAGTGCCATCAAGGAACTCACTTGAACACTAAAGCAAATCACAGAGAGATCAAAATCATTAGATGAAAATAAATGTCTCTTTCTGGTCTCTATGCCCTTAAAGGGTTTGCTCATTGTTAGTACTATTCAAAAGTATCCTGTTCTGTTGATATTTGACTTATAGAACCAAATCAGCTTGAAAAAGGAATAAGACAATACTTCAGTTCTTCAATGTTTGACTAAGCTATGATCATGTAGATATTTTGCTTAGAAACTGCTAATAATGGTTTCACATAAGGGGTGCAAAGTAGGAGTATTTCTTTAAATTCACTGCACCAATCTAAAATAAATAGTTTCATCAAAATATCCAATTTGTGTAATAGATCTGAGGAAAAATGAGACATTTTTTTGAATCAAACACTTCACATGCCATAGTTTGCGGGGGGGTGGGTTTGGCCATTTGTACTAGATAGAACTCTAGCTGGAGAAAAATTAGATGTTTTCTATTAGTGCAGCTATTCAAATGAAACAGAAACTGTACAGTAAGGGGTGGCTTGCCAATGACTAGCACATGTGTCATCAACAAATGGGATTATTATGGCTTATTTTCAAGCTTCTTGAAAAGGCATTAGTAAGCAAGGGTATAGCAAGCTCCTGGCAGTGACTATGGACCAATGCAATCTGTAATCTCTGACTGCTGGGAAATACATACAGTGCAATGTTTAAAACATCTGTTGGTAACACTTAAGGCATTGATTTAAGAATGAAGGTCAGTGCTTGCTGTGTCATAGGAAGCTTTGCTGTAAGTTTGGTGTGCACTGTCTCAAACCCAGATGAAGTTGTTGAGTCACTGCTCCTTGTCTGCCAGCACTGCAGAATGTTACTTGCTCTGCTGGAAGCTGCTGTGCTGCAGCGGTTTTCCTCTGGCAGGAGTGACCTAGTCGTGTCTGTTTCTTATCACACCATACACCCCTCTGTAGACTCCATTCCACCTTTCTAGTCACACTGACAGCATGGAAGGGACTTGCATCCGTCTTTTTTTCTGCTACTGCACTCTTATTTTAAATAATTGGAAATATAAGGTGATTCTGCAATGCAGAATTTTCTGTCTTCGAGGAAATGTTACTGTGAAAATGGCTTTCATTTTATAAAGATAATTTAATGTTGCAGAGACCATTAAATTTTTTAAAAATTTTTTTACTGCATGTCCCTTCTTGTATGACTTATATGACTTCATTCTGAACCAAACAGAATTTATTTATAGCCACAGGAGAATTTTCCGTATGTATTTTTAAATCTAAGTGCTGTTCTGCTTGGAAAAGTGGTTATAAAATTGTTAGCATAGGAAATTCTACATATAATATTTAAAAAATCTCAAATCAGACTCAACCATTTTATATCTAAAAGCTGTTTGTTTTTTTTTTTTTTTTTAATTACCATGGGTAGTCAAAAAATTCCTTGCTGTTAAGGTCATATATTTTTTTTTTAACATTGTAATGTAAAATAATGTTTAGTAGTTCTGCATAACAAATTTGTACATGATACAAATTTGTACATACCTTGAAATTTTCTAGGATTACCCAGCTTCCAAGTTCTCTTTTCAAATGGATGAGATTTTAAAATTTATTTTTGTTGTTGTTGCAAAAATCTGCAAGTTGGAACATGTACTCTTTTAGTACTTTTTAGTCAGTCACTGTGATTTATGTCTCATCAATTTCTACGATATTTTTATTTAGACATGAAGTAAAAGTAAGGGGATCAGATTTTTGAGAACAGGCATGGCTAATTCCAATAGCTCAAGAGTCCAACTCCTTTGTCCAGAACCTTGAAATCTGGACAATACCAGTTGTTCAGAACAATGAAATCTGCAATACCAGTTCTTCCCAACTCTTCCTTCCTACTAAGAGGTTACATAGTATGTAACCTCTATAGTATGTCTAGTAGACAGAATCTGTGGTACTCCAAGTGTTTTTCCTCTAATATTAATGTCAAATCATCACAGGACATAAGTATGTGAATATTGTGAGTATTGTCCTGTCATGTGATGTGGCATAGGTTGGGGAACTTCAGCCTGGCACCAATAGCAGGGTGGTCTCTGGCCCTGAATGTGTCCCACCACTTGAGAAGTTTCACAAGGAGAGATGGCTACTTGAGATTTGTTCTTCTCCAGGGTCCCATTCAAACACTTGTGCATGCTTCATAAGATGTTAAATCACACCCGTGTTCCCTATAAAAGACGAATTCAATTTTGGCAGTGCAGGTTTGGTGGTTTGCAACTGGTCTGGAGAGGAATTTAGTAGCTAATATGGATAGAACTGCATTGGGTTTCAACTCCTTCCATTTTGCCCAGCCACCCTCTTTTGTGTCCCTTCTGCAGGTATTAAGACATAAAAAGATAAACATTGAGCGATCAGATTGCAGCATTTTCATTCTTTTTGACATAGTAGGAAAAATTCTGTGATGATGAACTCTAAAGGGGATGTAATAAAATGGAAACTTAAAAGAGCAAAACAATAGAAAAATGAACAAAGTCCTAAACCAAAGCAGAGAGATATTTTGTTCATGTTAAAATAATTTTTGTATATTTCTGGTGAAAGCATCCACAGATCCACAAAATTTTCACCATATTCTTACAATCCTGTAGAATTCAAGATACAAATATTGCTGATGAATAAAATCAGTTGTTGTAGCACTGGTAATCTGGTTGTAGCACTGGACCCTACCTACTTAGATACCGTGTTGGATTCTGCTCCACCTATCTTTGTGGGTTTTTTTAGCTTTCTATCCATTTCAGTGTGCTTATTTTTTTTCTTAGCTTGATACATTTTCTGCAAAGGTTAATTGTGTCTTTTTGCCCTTCCACAGAAACTCTGTTGCCTTTGGTTGTCAAGCATCAGTTTTAGCTCCCTGTCATTGAGTAAGATCTTAAATGCTTTTAGTTTGGTCATGGATTGGAATTGATGACCTGTTGGAATGAAGTGAAACTTTGGCTGGAGGTCTGTAGTCCATATTTTTGCTCAAAGCAGGAGGATCAGTATTGGTTCAGGTCTGTCACGTATCCCTAGACAGCTCCTCTCCTAGTGACAGGATATTTCCTGCTGTTTCATGTGAACCTCCCAAGCCAGTTTGTTGCCATTGCCCCTTGTTAGTCTTGCACTACTAAGAAGAGCTCAGCTCCCTGGCCTTTGAACCTGCCCTTCAGGCGTATGTAGGATGTTACTGTACTGCACTCTGTAGTCTCCTCATCCTCAGACTAAACAGCCCAACTCCCCTCATATACTCCTTGTAGGTCATCTGCTTTGGGCCCCTGACCATGTCAGTAATCCCCTGCCTGGGAACAAAGCAAGTCCAAAACACCATTGTGTTCTGGTCACAGTAGCTTCATCAGCACTGAGCAGACTCATTTTCCTTCATCTGGAAAGCCTGGTATCCCTGGTATCCTCCAGCTCCTTTGGAGCAGGGCTGCTGTCCAGCCCCTCACTGCTGCACAGCCCATGGTCCCGGGTGCAGAACTTTGTACACGATCAACAGTGGCCTTTCTGCTGGCCCCCTCCACAAGTTTCTCAAAGTGTCCCCTCAAATCATTGGGATCACAGGCAGGCTAAGGCTCACCTTTCAGGAGCGAGCACTTTCCTTAAGTCTTGAATGGTATGAGGACTTAACACACACCCTTTTGACATAGGGAAGGATGTATGACCATTGACAGGCTCTCCGACAGAGAGTAGAAAAGGTATGTGTTTTGCATCCTTGAGAAAGAATGAAGTTTATCAGCTGTACCTATGTGTGCTCCATACGGTGGTGCCCGAACGCTGTGAATTACGTGAAACACCAGCGTGCTTCCCTGCCGAAGGAGGGATGCGCCTGCGGTACCATCTCAAGGTCTCACCCTCAGTCACGGCTCACGCCGTACCTGCGAAGCTGAACCCTCTGCCTCGCCCCAGGCGACCGGGCTCTCTCTCCCGAGGGCCCTGGGGACACCGGGCCGCGGGGAGCCGGGACACGCCTCCGTGCGCCGAGGCTGAGGAGCCGCCCGGGCCCCGCCGCCCCTCGGCAGCCCCGGCCGCCGCTCTTGGGGCGGCACTTCCCCCGCTCCCGCCTCCTCCTCCGCCTCCTCCGCGGCGCGGGCCTCCGGGCGGCGCCGCCCCACCCCTTCCCCGTGCGGGGAGCGCCGCCGGCGGGCCGAGTAGCGGTCCTTTGTGTGCGGCGGCGGGATGTGAGTGCGGGCCGGGCCGGGCTGGGCTGGGCTGGGCTGGGCTGGACTGGGCGGGGAGGCTGCGGGGTCGGCTTCGCCGCTTCCCCTCGGAGAGCGGGACGGGCGCCCGCCCGCCCATCGCTGCTCCCCGCGGGCTCCGGCGCCCGCCTCGGGCCTCCGCGGTGCCCGAGGGGGAAGCAAGCGGGCGGCGGCGCGGCGAGCCTTTTCTCATCTGGTGTCTGTCGTGTTGCCGCAGGCTGGCCCGGGTGACCGTCCTCCATGACTGCCTGGGCTGCAGGACCTTCGAGCTGCCGCCGTCCGCGGCCGTGCGGGACGTGAAGAGGCGGATCGAGGCGGAGGCCGGGCTGCCTGCCGCCCAGCAGCGCCTGTGGCACCGCGGCAGAGAGGTGAGGGCCGGGCGGGGCCGCGGAACCGCCGGGCTGCGGGAAGTCCCCACCCGGATGCTCCTGTGTCGTGCGTGGGCAGCGCGGTGTGGGTGTGTGTGTCCTTAGGTGTTCCTCCCCTGAGGTCGCTTGGACGACCCTCATACCACTCTTGATGGTGCCGGCTTTTACCATCCGAGTTTTTGTATTTTTTTTCACTTTCTTTCCCTGAATTTCTCCATGTGTTTTATCCTAATTTCTCTGGGGGGTTGTTGGGGACAGCAGAAATTCACCGGAGAGTGCTGGTGTGTTTATTCTGCCCTCCTGCCATTCTGGCCAGTTTCAGGAGCAGAGTTGACATCACAGTGAGATGAAAGTGACAAGCTGAAAATTGAGGTCTGGGCACAGGAGAGAGTGGAATGAATGAATGAATGACCTTGTTCTGTTGAAGGGATCAGCCTGGTGTCAGTCTTTCAGTGCTGCTTCCTGTGCTTCTAGCTGTGCTCTTGGGAAATGGGAGCCCTTGGGAAATGAGAGCTGGTGAGATGGGATGAATAGAGGCAGGAAGGGGAGAGAGAGGAGGTTGCAAGTTAGTGTTAAATAGGGCAAGGGGATTTGCAAAGGTCTAGAGAAGAGAGGGCTCTAGGAGAACCTTATTGTGGCCTTTCTAAATATAATGGGGGCTTATAAGAAAGATAGAAGGATACTTTCTGCCAAGGCCTGAAGTGATAAGACAAGGGACAATGTTTTAAACCGAAACAAAGTTAAGTTTAGATTGGGCACAAGGAAGAAATTTTTTAGGATAAGGGTGATAAGATACTGAAACATGTTGCCCAGAGAAGTTGTGGGTTCCCCATGACTGGAAATGTTGATAATCAGGTAGGATGGAGCTTTGAGAGACCTGATCTAGTTCCTGTTCATGACGATGGTACCAGGGGGAGTTGAACTACATGGTCTTCAAATGTCCCATTCCAGCCCAAACCGTTCTATGACACAAGGAAACATACACGTGTTGGTTGTATTGCTTAGGAAGCTTTTAAGAACCTGGGCAGCACAAGTTGGCTTTGAGGGCTCAGGTTTGAAGCAAACTGCCTGTGTAGTTTATCTTTTTTTTTTTGTATGTGTGTCCTTGATTTTGTTCTTGCCAGGCCTTCTTTTTTTGGAGGACAAACTCTGTATCACTTTCTAAAATTTGCCTGGAAGCAAAGATCTCACTGCCACAGAAAACTTATCTTTTGCAGGGTACAGTCAGTAAGCAGACTCTAATTGCTACTCTGTTTGTTTGGGGTTTTTTAATATAATACACTAGAATATATATGGGAATATTTATTCTGTACTGCAGCAAATTTGAAAATCCTTTATAAACTTTTGAACTCCTGTTTATTTGGGATCAAATTATTTTAATTTTTTTTTGAGTAGTAGAATATTAATCTGTGAATAATTTTTTTCCATTAGAACTGTTACGTGCAATTGATAAATGTTAAGTAAAGTCCAGTATCTTTTTCTCTCATAGTTCCTTGCTGTATTAAACTATTGATTTGGATCTATTCAATGTCCAAGTTTCTAGTAGTGTCTTGATACAAAAATCCTAACTTAGAATATTCGGTTACTCTATCCCCTTAATGCTTGGTGATGGCTTTCAGCATTCTGTGGCATTCTTTATATTTAATGGTTTCAGAATAGTTATAACCCAATTTTACATCTTGAGAAAGTTCAACTCCAGTACAATATTTCTGCAGTTTTATGATAAACCCACTGTTGTTTTTATCACTATTTAAAGCTGATAAAAGTAAAAAAGAATGTAAGTTTTTTTCTTACTAATAATGTTAAATAATTATTATGTACTCTGGACTAGGGCTGCCTTTTATTAAGGTAGTTAGATTGTAAGCATCTATGTCTGTGTAAACACCAACTGCTTTCTAGTGATTTGTTTTTACCCATGAAAGTGAGGAAGTAGTCCCAAAATCTACTATAAGCTGAGACTAATATAATATAATTTCATATAATAGTATTTTAATCTAGTTTCTAATTAGTACAGTGGCCTTCTAAATCTGCATTTGTTGTTGTGTGCAGGATAACATGGGTCATATATGAGTCTTCTAGTAGCACTTGGTATATGAATGAGACACACATCATATGAAACTAGAATTGTAACAAAACCTTTATGTGCTCTGAATACGTAATAGTTTTCCCAATGGCTTCTAAGGATTGTGTTGCTTAGTTTGCCTCAGTTTCTCTATGATATTCCTGGTGTGGCACTGGAGGCTGGATTAGGTGACTTTCAGTGGTCCTTTCAACCTTGATCATGCTGTGATGGGTCTGCATGTAGCGGTAATAGGGGGTGAGGCTGTCAAATTCTTCAGGGTTGTTTCTCTGACACACTTTTGTCTCTACACAGTGTCTTGCCAGCTGCTTTGAGCTGCTATTGCTTAGTTTAAACCCCCTATAAAACTGCATACCCAGATGTACTTGTGGAGTATACAGACTATGTACTTCCTGTATGTGTTATTTTTTTTGTGGACATGCACCTTAGAACAATAACTGCTTTAGTTTTATGCTTCCAGAACTTCCCTGAATACAAAACTTTTTCAATTGTAGAAACAAGAGGCCATGGCTTGCTCTTAGTATGCTTCTATAGGCATTTTTTCCACCTGATTTGTTTTGGTCCTGTTATTATCAAACTGAAACTTCTGACCAAGACCTGTCTTATTTTTTCCTTCAGTTGTCTGATGGTATCAAGATTGTGGAACTTCAGAAGTCTCAAAATCAAGTTTTTCTAGAGCTTCAGTCAAAAGGACTGAAAGGAGGAGGTATGGAAAATATTTGCTGTTTAGAACTCAAAGCATTTTCTGATGCAATATGGAGTTATTTGAAATTTTAATCTTCTTTAAATGGGAAGCAATTATTTTTCATGTAAGTCCTAGGTTTGTCACTTGTTCTTTTCATTCTGCTCTAGATAAATTGAACTGCTCTTTTGAAGTGCCTTGGTGGTGGTGTGTTTTTTTTTTTTTTTCCCTCTGTGATATGTATAGAATTAAGGTTATTGTTATCCTTTGGAATCAATAAGACTTGCCTTTCAGTAATTTTGTAGCTGCCTTGTCTCATATAAAATAAGCTGGATACTTGAAAACAATTCAGATCCTGGAAGGATAGCTTTTCAGTAACCAGCATGTAAAAAATTATAACACTGGTGAAAATTTCTGGATTTCTTCTGTTGTTTTTAGGTTTTGATAGTTTGGTTTTCTTTTGATTCTGTCTGTTATTAATATTTTTATTAAAAAAAACCCAAAGGTGTTTCTTTTCATGTCATATCTTGATAACTGAATATCTTCAGAAATGCTCTAATTAAAATGTCATGATTATTTTCTTTGTCTGCTGGCCTTAATATTCTTCTCACAATAACTTTATTGTAAGGCAGTGAAATAATTGCTAATCAGATGGCATGATGAAGAAGAAAACCCTTCTTTTCATGCAGATATTTTATTTAGTCTCACAAAATATTGAATTTCTTAGCCTGTTCAAGGCATGTATATACTGGATTACGGATTTATAGTGACAGAGGGAAGTTTGTATATTAGCCAGAAGTTCATGTTCACATTCTCTAGAACCTGAGTAATTAGAAAACACCTATGAAAATTTGACCTCATTTCTATGACCTCATGGTTCTATGACATCAAACATTTTTCTTTCTGTCATGCTTGACTGCTTGCTCTGATGTTTTGCTGTGTGTAGGCTGTGGTAGACTACATAAAAAGAGTCTTATTTTCTGCCATGCAAATATATGGAGAATAAAGTGTGGTGGTCCTAAGAAATCTTTAATGGGAAACTGTTGCTGTATTTTTGTGCCTAGGTTTCTTAGAGATGTCACTGTAAGCAATCTATGTCTAGATAAAGTGTTTAACATTTCCTGGCCCATAGTTCTGGTGTAAAACATCTGAAGGCTTCAGTATTAGCCTTTTATGTTCATTCTGGAGTCTTCCAGTTCAGAGATATTTCCTTACAGCAGATGAATCAAGAAATGCCCTGAATTTCTAACTTGGAAATTGGACCAGTAGGACCAAGCGCATGGGTTGCTGAAGTACTCTGAGGATTATCCATGTTCCCTTTGTGTTCATTCATTGCTGGTGTCTATCAAATAATGCATGATCTTTTCATTTGATCACAAAATAATTCATGTTGGAAGGGACATGAGGAGGTTTTTACTCCAGCCTGCTGCTCAGAGTGTGGGCAGCTCTGAGGTCAGTCTGGGTCACTTGAGGGTTGATCTGGTTGAGCTTGGAACGAGGAGGGAGATTGCACAGACTTTCTGGGCTCCTAAGTGCTTGACTGCTCTCACAGTAGAACAAGTTTCTCCTTCAACTTTGTGGTACCAGTTTTGTGTTAAATATGACCAGCTCTAATACTGAAGAAAAACCAATTAAGCCTTTCATAGGATGCAGTAAATAATGCCCTATAGCCAGAGTAATTGTTGTGACATACACAGAGCTCTGCTCTTAAAAAGAACAAAGTCTATTTTCATTCCTATCACTTAAAAGTAATTTGTCTGTTTTTGTGGTGGTTCCCATGGTGAATGAAATGTGTTGTTTAAACATTTCCACCTGCCTGTCCAGCTTAGAGAAGATCAGTTTCTTCATTTTAGGTAATGACTGTTGATCAGTTCACCTTATTTTGGAGGTATGCATATTGCATATTGACTTTCATATACTTCTGTGTGCTGCAAAAATAACAGAACGTATGAAATACTTCACAAATTCAGCTGTCCATTGCAATTTCTTGCTTATTTTATCATTGATGCTACTAAGTTACCTTAAATAAAATGACTCAAGAAAATTTTAAAGACAAAATATTTGATGTTTTTACTTGATGCTTTCTCAGCTAATTCTCTTATTTGTCCCCTTGTTTTCCACTTTGCTTTTTTATCTTAGTGTTTTATTCCAGAATATATATAATATGTGTGTTTGAATCTGTATAAACATATATATGCAGAAGAGAGGGAGAGAATAATTACTTGTTAACAATTTTAAAAGGAAGCTTTAGATGGGGCATCATTAGGATCTGTGTTCCTTGCGAGGATTGCATCATTTGCTATTTGTTTGAAGCACATGTTTAGGGATCTGCTCTTTAGTCTCAGACTGGAATTTGAAATGGAGAGTATTGAACCTTTCATTTTGTGATAGACTTTTTCTCTTGAAGCAGATGTTCATAATGCTGGGACTCTTCTCCCTCCAGCATTAGGCCCTGGCAACACCAAGGCTGGCACCAGGTCCATGCCCAGAGTATGTCAGAACAGGAAGTGTACACTGGAGCCAAAAACGTGTGTGCCTGTGTGTGTAACTGTCAGTAGGGATCATCACTGGATGTAAAAGAGTTAGAGCCACTGCTGCCCTGGAATACTGTCCTGCTACTTAAAAAGCAGTGGTCCTTTAGAAATTGCTACTTTTGAGCATCAAGTGGTTGGAAGTGTGTCATAACTGTTGCAAAGTCTTATCCCCCAAATTTGTCATCTAGTTATGAAGCAGCTCATTGACTTCAATATCAAGACTGCTATTTCACCTTCTTTGATTAAAAGATTTATAATGTAGGATTTTCACAGCTGATTCTGGAAAGACAAGATTTTACAATAATAGGCCCTGAGTTAGTTTTAAGAAATTATTGCTTCCAGTAATTGTTTAGTGTTTTTTAAAATCTGAAATTAAGTGCAGATTAATGCAGTGTATTAAACAGTGTAGCATAATACACAGCTTTAAAAAAAAAAATTGTTTGTTTTTTAGGTCGTTTTGGACAAACAACTCCGCCACTTGTTGATTTTCTAAAGGATATATTGAGAAGATATCCAGAGGGAGGACAGATTCTTAAGGTAGACAATAAATAGTATTTTTAATAGTTATTTAATGTGCATAACATAATGCCAAAGTTTAACACTTCCCAGCAAATCTTGTGGTTGTTTTATCTTACATTCACTGTACTACAGAAGATATATGAGTCCATTTCTGTGGACAAGGCAAAAGGAGTTGTGTGATTTGTGTGGTTTTTAGTTTTGTTCTTTTCCTTTGAAGGTGGCAGTTTGTTTGTTTTTTTTTTCTTTAAGAGTATCTGGGGTGATCAGTTTGATGTTAAACTTCTCATCCAGCATGCTTCATCACATGGGTGGTAGGAACTTAATTTCTTAGTGTATGGGAATACTAGGTTCTAATGAATGGGATTTGATACAGATATATCTTATCTATCTATACATGCATACGTCCAAAACACCCAAATAAAATGTTGGCAGATGATGACAGTTCCTTATGTCTGTTGTTTTGTTTGCATCGTGGAACTAGAAGCTGATTATGCTTAGTGGGAATGCCTGAGATAAGCATATTTTCAACTGTTTTGGCAAATTTCCTCCTGGGTATGTTCTAAGCAGTGTCTGTATGTAGGAGTGGTGCTTACATTTTTATTATTTCTCAGTACTAGTTGCATCTGTAAAATGCATTTGAATTAAGAAGGGTTCAAATCTTAATATTTTTAACCCAAAATTTCATTCCAACATGAAGAAATAAGGGAAGGTCCTTAGAAATCAGATAAGTAAATTTAAAAGTAGAAATGATGCTGTTTTCATAGTTTACAATTTAGGGTTAACAGATTGTTCAAGAGAGATTACTACCAGGAATTTTGCTGATACCTTAAAATTTTTTTCAGTGTTTTGATTCTTCAGATACAATGCTGTTACAGCTGAATGTAGCAGTTACCCCATGTGCCACAGCATGAATGCAAGTCTGACTTCATGGTATTGCCATACTTAGTATTTAATATTTCTGGAAACTTTGGGTTATCTTACTGTGTCTTCATGAAGGACTGTCATGATTGTTCATTTAGAAGAAGAACTACATATAATGTTTTGTAAATATTCTTTAAACATTGGGTATTTTTTTGCTTAACTGTAGTATATTTCTTGCTATCTCATAACACTTCACAACTATGTAGAAGTGACAATATAATGTGCATTATAGACTTAACATACTGTCAAAAACTGCAAAATAAAAGGGTTATAATTTTGGATCCAGATATTAAATAAGAGTGAGCTTATTTTAGTCTCCACAATATACTTGAATGCAACCTCATCTGAAATACTTGCTGCTAGTTGATGCATTTTTAAAGTACAAGTTCATCTTGCTATCAAGTCTTTTACGTATAACTGAATGAAATTGAAGTATGTGAATACATTGCATGTGATATATCTACATTGCTTTCCAATTCAGCTGAAATAGTTGCTTATGCCAAGCTTGCACACTCCCACATAATCATACACATGTGTTTATGTGTCTGGAGCCCTGGTACACTGTGATGATTCAGTGTAAATAGACCATTGTGTGAGGCTGTAATCCTGTAGGTATTTATAATCACGCTACTGTTGATGAAAACAGGACTGGGTAGGGGTGTTGTATTAATGGTCATGTTTTCAGAACTAGTTTATTGATATTTGAGTTTTTTGTACCTTTCACCATTGATACTGCTATTTAACAAATAACAACCTTAATATAAGCCTCTTTCCAGTCTGTGGGTTTCATTCAAGAGGATTGCTGCTCTGTTGGTTCATGACTTAGGGAGCTACTGGTCAGAAATGTTTTGCAGCCCTTTGCTGCAGGGGTGTTAGAAGCGTGAGCACCATGGCCCAGGAATGGTTGGTTCATACTGTGAAATGTTAACTTGAACCTAATTCAGTTGATGTAAAGAAGATTGCTGTGCATTACTCTTTTGTGAATGGTTGCCTTACTGTTGTTGAACAACTGTTTGTAAAGACTTACCTAATACACTTTGATAAATTTAAAATTCTTTTTTTCTCTTCTCACATTTGCCTTGTTTTGAGACTTTTACAGCTCTGATTCTTAGGATAATATAGTAGTAACAGTTTAGTAGCTTATTTCTCAACTTTGTGACTGGTTTTGTATGGTATTTGAGCTCCAAATTCAAATAATATTTATAGTATTTGTCTGAATATTTGTTTATAAGGATATCTATTCTCATGCAGGTAAACTGGATAAAACCATTTTAGTTGAAATGTACTAAAACAGTTATACTTGAGAAATTAGCTTGTTATTTTCTACTGTTTCAAAAGTTCAAAAGCCATTGCTAGAATATGTATTACTGCATTATACTTTGTTTTGATTTGTTTTGTCTGCCTCAGGAACTCATACAGAATGCAGAAGATGCTGGTGCCACGGAGGTTAGGTTTCTATATGATGAAACTCAGTATGGAACAGAAACGTTATGGTCAAAGGACATGGCGCAATATCAGGGTAAGTTTTATTTAATTTTATTAAATTTGGCCATTATTTTTCAACATGCATGTTGTTTGGGATTAGCTGTCCTGGCTATGTTCCCTCTGAGCTCCTTAGCAGCCCCCGCCCACTCACTGTGTGGGCCACTTGAGAAGCAGAAAAGGCCTTGGCTCTGCATGAGCTCTGCCCAGTGATAAGTAAAACAGCCCTGTGTTATCGTCACTGTCTCCAGCACAAATCCAAAACACAGCCCCCAGCTACCATGAAGGCCAAGCCAGCACACCAGCTTTTAAAGGAAAAATGACCTGTGCCCTTTGCATTTCAGCATTCTCCAGGCAGTTCAGTTTTCTTCCCCATGCCATTTTTCCCTTCACTGTACACCCAGCTTTGCTCCCATGTTGTCTGTATACTGCAAATCCAGCTTCTTGAAACTTTAAAGTTTTTTACATCATTTACTATGGCTTTGTGAGATAAAGATCAATTATGTATTTAATAATAATAATTATTATTAATATTACTTTGAAAATTAGTTTGCATAGTCATCCCAAAAGGCATTCAGTTGTGATTTGAAGTTTCAATGATGGATGATCCACTACTCCTTTCTTCCGGCTTTTTTTCAATTGTTAATGAGCCTTATTATGTCTTCTAATATGAATTTGTCTGTCTTACTTTCTAGACACAGGCAATTGTTTTATCTTGCCTTATATTCCCTTGCTGTGGTGGTATCTTCAGACAGTGACTAGTACATTTTTCAAACATCTTTTTGATAGTCTGAAGAGACTGAATTTAAGCCTTGTGTCACATGACACTTCTTTCAGAAGTTCTGTTGTTTTCTGCTTTTTGTTCAGTTTTTCAGAATCATTCTTTTAAAATGAGGTTGCAAGAATTAAATAACAACACATCAGAATATAAATCTAAGTACCATTTACAGAGGTAAATTCATCTCCTTGCTTTTGCTTTTGCTTTTACTTTTTTCACTACAAGGCATAATTTGATGTCAGCTTAGAGTCATAGCTTCCCCATTAAATTTGCACATGCATAAAGTATATGATGTATATTCATAAAGTATATTCAAAGAAATGCATTCTCAGGTCTGTGAGTTAATTTCCTAGAAATTTTAAACATTACATAGTTTTTTTCATCTGTCATCTTTTAAACTCTTGCCTGTGTATTATAGGGCCAGCATTTTATGCATACAATGATGCGATTTTCACCCCTGAGGACTGGCATGGTATACAGGAAATTGCAAGAAGCAGGAAGAAGGATGATCCCCTGAAAGTTGGAAGATTTGGAATTGGCTTTAATTCAGTTTATCATATAACAGGTAATCTTAGTAGTTATTTAAAAAAAAAAGGTGAAGTTTTAAGTAGTTAAATTACTTTATATATTCATAAATTCATGGCTAGATTTTCTTATGAAGCATTCCTGTTTTTCTCTAATCCTATAAGGTGTCCGTTTCATTTTGAAGGTTTTTGAAGATTTTTCTATTAACATCATTATGTACTTAGTCCTTTATATTGAAATGAACATTCCTTTACACTGGTATTTCAATTATACACTGATGCTCATTTTATAGAGGCTCATAATATACAGTAAGTCTCCAAGCAGAAGTGTGAAAGTTCTACTCACTAGACTGAAAGTCTTCTGCAGGTTCTTTGTATAGTAGTGTTTTTATTTATTGCTAGAAAAGATATTATGTAATAGAGGTGTATTCATAGTACATACTGTCTTGCAAGCTCTTAATATTCACCCTTGAAATCTATTATTCTCCCAGAATGTTTTATTGTGGTTCAGAAGAAGCATAAATAATGCTTACAGTCTCCACAGTTAAATAGTGCAGGATAAGAGGCAAATTTTTGCTGAAATAAAATTTTTTACCTTATGAATTGAATTTGTAAGACACGTGAATTTTTAAACAATATTTTACCTGGCTGAGCGTGAATAAAATGAATATATTCTGTGGTTTGATAATTCTGTGAATTTGTGCTTTTAAATGTATAAAATTACAGTCTGCCAGCCTTCAAGATCTACAAAGTATGAATGTAGTAGAACACACGTAGTAAATTAATTTGTTGGTCTTTTCCTTGAAAATACTGGAAACATAAAAGTATGTAGTTGTAAGAAATTGTGCTTCCTGTTTGCCACTGTCAGCTAGAATTCAATTGGTTGAATGTGTATTTATATATTCACTTGCAGAATAGGTGTGTGCTTGTTTCTTCCCTGTTAGTAAGCACTGAGTTATGTTATCAGAATCATAGAATCATGTAGGTTGGGAAAGACCTTTAAGAACATTGAGTCCAGCCATAAGCCTAATGGTGCCAGTTCCACTGTCCCTTAAGGGTCACGTCTGCATGTCTTTTCAATACCTCCAGGGATGGTGACTCAGCCATTTCCCTAGGGATTGTACTCAATTCATCACAGTTTTAGAATATTTTATTCTTGCCTTTTAAGATTTGTTCCTTAACACCGTATTTTTTAAGTATCTTGTTTTAGAATTATTAGTAATTGTTTTTTTTTTTTTTATGGATACAGATGTCCCTAGCATCTTCAGTGGTGACCAGATTGGAATGCTTGATCCCCATCAAACCCTCTTTGGACCTCATGAGTCGGGCCAGTGTTGGAATCTAAAAGAAGATAGCAAGGAAATAAATGAACTTACGGACCAATTTGCACCTTTCATTGGTGTATTTGGCAGCACTAAGGAAACCTTTAAGAATGGAAACTTTCCTGGTACATTTTTTCGTTTCCCACTTCGTCTGCAGCCTTCCCAACTGAGCAGCAATGTTTATGACAAACAGAAGGTCTTGGAGCTGTTTGAATCCTTCAGAGCAGATGCAGACACAGTATTGCTTTTCCTGAAGAGTGTTCAGGATGTTTCATTGCACATACGGGAAGCTGATGGAACAGAGAGGCTGGTTTTTAGAGTAACTGCCAGTGAGAACAAGGCCTTGAAACATGAAAGACCCAATTCTATAAAAATCCTGGGAACTGCAATAAATCAGTATTGTAAGGGAGTTCCAAGCAATAGCATAACATGTGTGACATACCATGTAAATATAGTTGTAGAAGATGAGAGTGTTAAGGACGCACAGAAAACATCTTGGTTAGTGTGTAATTGTGTGGGTGGTCGAGGAATGTGCACTGAACTGGATGGTTTAGCTGATGACTTGAAATTTGTTCCTACTATTGGAATAGCCATGTCTTTAGCAACTAACGAGGAGGAAAATGGAGCTGTAGCAGACTTTTCAGGAAGAGCATTTTGTTTTCTGCCTTTGCCTCCTGGCGAAGAAAGCAAAACTGGACTTCCAGTTCATGTTAGTGGCTTCTTTGGTCTCACAGACAACAGGAGGAGTATTAAATGGCGAGAGTTGGATCAGTGGAGAGATCCAGCAGCTTTGTGGAATGACCTCCTTGTGGTAAATATAGTGCCTAAGGCATATACCACCCTTATCTTGGAAGCTATCAAACGAATGGAGACTGAGAAGAATTCAGATTTTCCATTGTCACCTGAAAGAATTTATAGGTTATGGCCTGATGAGAATAAAATCAGGGTACCCTGGAAACCCATAGTTGTACCTCTCTTTAAAGACCTGCTCCAGCATACAGTTATTTACTCAGTGAGTAATCAGTGGATAAAGGTGGAACAGGTGTACTTTTCTGAAATGGATGAGAGTTTGGAGTACACGCAGTCTGTTCTCAACTACCTCCAGAATTCAGGGAAGCAGATTGCTAAGGTACCAGCAAATATTGCAAGTGCAGTGCATCTTACTATTTCTACTGATAAAGCTGTGAAAAAAGTGACTCCTGCTGTAGTGCGGCAAGTCCTAAGGAAATCTGGGCACAGTGGACCTGCTGAAGAAAAGCTTCATCTTTTAGAATTTGTGCTTTCTGATGGAGTCTACAGTGAACTGATTGGATTGGAGCTTTTGCCTTTACAGAATGGGAATTTTATTCCTTTTTCCTCATCTGTGTCAGAACAGGATGTAGTTTACATAACCTCAGAAGACTATCCCAGGTATGCTTAATATTTGTAATACTGTGGGGAAGGTTTTTGTTAGGTTTTTTCTTTTTTAAAAATTTCTGTGTTAAAACAGAGCTTCAGACTCCTTTGCTTGTCAGCAAACAAGCAATGTTATTGTGATGAAATAAGGCATAGATAGAACTCAATTTTCTGTATATATGTATATGTCTGTGTTCATATGCCTCATTTGAAAAGTTTGACACCCATTTGCCATTAACCCGTTATAAAAGAATTGTGTGATTGCAATTAAGAGAATACCTCAGGATACATTTCCAGTTCATTTTCTTCTTGGAATTACAAATACGAGGAGATTAGCAACATGCACACTAGGAAGTTATTAAATTAGGTAATGCTAAGGGCTTTTATTAAACTGAAGCCTTGAGATTATGTCTGGCTTTTTTTTTTATCACAACACAATTTCAGTGAGGTAGTACTAAAAACTGGTTTCAGGAAATAAGCAGATAATTCGATGAGCTGTCTTTTGCATCTGCTCTCCCTTTGTTCTCTCCAGTCCCTCTCCAATTAGTTTTTTTCCCTTGCTTATTTCCCAGCTGCATCAGTGCTCCACTTTGGTTCTCATCTCATCAGCCAACAGAGCTTGCACTGACACTGGGGAGGGGATAGCAGAGGGCAGGCTAGCTGGAATGAATGAGCCTGGGGTCACTGGGGAGAAAGCATGACTACTGCTTTTTATGTCTGTACTGGATTATGGATGTATTAAATACTTGTTAAGTCTGGACCATTCTGCACACAGTGTCTAAAGACATAAGGCTTGAAGTCACTCAGACACACCAGATGTTTCCTCTTACAAAGTGCTACCCCTATGCATGGGTACAATGAGCCCTCCTTCTCCTTTGCCTCAGAGTTTCACTAATTTCCAGACCCTCAGCTTGAGTGAATGTGACACTTGGCATAGGTTTTGTTGCTTTTACTGCTCTGTGGACTTTTTAAAAGGGAAGTAGAGGTGGGTTGGAGTGTGCCCATATCGGTATTATTTTAAGGTAAAAAGTGCTTCAAGTGAGGTCCTTACGTAAATTGTGTTTTGACTAACATATAGACAGCCAATCTAAAAGAAAAGCAGTTGGAGTCAAGTAACTTTTCTTCCCATGTTTCTTGAAAACAATTTGCATATCCATTGGTAATGGACCTGTTTGATTAGTCTTGTAAAACTGATACAAAAGCATGTTATAACAGGCATAAATCTCCTTGCTAGCTGTGATGAAATGGGAATTTGAAATAGTAATGCTTTCTTTGCCTCTATTCTTGTCTACATCAAGTATCTTTAATTCTAATGTTTTAAGTATGATAAATTATGTATGTTAGCTGTTTCAGAACCCTTTAAATTTAGGACATTGGCTCTTATTCAGATTTGGAGCCTGCTTAGAAATTTTCTTTCTGCTGACTGTGGAAGAACATGATTCTGTGTTGGCTTATGTCTAATGAAGATACCCGTGATCAGAATTAAACTGGATATTTATTTTTTATTTCACAAAAACCAAAGCCCTGAAACCTGATTTAGTTTTAACTGCCAAAGTAAGAGAAGGGGAGGATGAGACTGACTCTTGGCACAATAATTTTAAGTATTGACTGCAGATCTTCTGAAATTTTTAGATCTTTTCAAATTCACAGGTCTGTGTGACATTCTAGGATTATGTGTTGTATTTTGTGTAAACTTTTCAAACAGAATTCTAAGAGACATAGAATGGTAAGTGTTATTTTTACTTTTTTTTTTTTCTTATTAGCATACAAATAGGTGAAAATAGTTTTTAATCCCAGTTTTTCTATCAAAGAAAACTTGCTTAGACCTGCTTTGTAAAGAAAAGTAGTTGGAAAAATTACTTTCTTACTGCTCTCTGCTTCTAAATGTATAACTTTTTTATTTGTCAGAAAATACTCACTGAAAGCCCTAGCCTGCATATGCACATGATTGCTTCGCATGCTTCTCTGTTCTGCCATGATGATTACCATGCTGGTGATGTCTATACAGCAACACAAATAAATGAGGCTTTGCATAAGTGTGGGGGCCTTTTTTTATTATTTTTTTCTTTTTTTATGGTGTGCTAGATCACTCTTTCCTGGCCTGGAGGGAAGGTTACTCTCTGATGACCTGAAGCCTGAGGTCCTTGCTGCTTTGAAAGAAGCTGCCAAAAGCCGAGGTAATGCGTCTTTTGTATTTTCTTATGGAACTTCTGATGGTTCAAACAGACTAGCTCTAACCCCAACTTTAAAGTAATGTCTCTTGAAGATGAGTTCCCATAAATAAGACAGTCATCTAAAAAAAACCCAATTAAGATATGATAGACTTCTTTGAATTGTAATGACACAAATGAAAATTATAAATTAACAAAAAGGCAAAGGAAGAAGGATGAAAATTTGTGATACAATTTAGTAAAATGTATTCAAGGGTGAAGAATAGTTTTTTAGTCAAATAGTATTCTTCCACCTAAGACTGTCTTAATTCTGTTTTTTATTTATAGTATTTGCATATATTTGCAATGGCTGTGTCATGGTTTTAGTACTGTGGATCATCTTTTAACTCACAATTGCAGGTGATCCCTTCAGTACATTTATTTTAAACCAGGTTAAATCAGATTAAGTATCTAGTCTCAAGCATACTGTAGATCAAATAATTTCATCATGTGTTTCCTTAACACATGATGAAACACATATTCCTTAACTTATGGTTTATCGTTATGTCAGTGTGGACCTACTGAAATACTCCCAATCATGATCAAAAGGCATGGTGAAGGAGTTTATTTTATCTGTAGTTAAGATACCTCTGTGTTTAACTGTCTTCACAATTAATTTTTTTTTCTGGTATTTATTCTTCTCAGAGTTTGTCTGCACTTACCTTTCCACTCTTGTGTTTACGGTTTGATTGATAAATTTGAAGCCTAAATCTCAGAAGTAGTTTCATGTAAACACAATTCACAAATCAAGCCACTTGTTAGTTCACAAATCAAGCCACTTGTTAGTTCACCATATACTTATACTATTTAAAAGTAAGTGGTTCTTCAATGTCTAGAAATGTACTTTTCAGAAAAAGATTCTTGCCTTTTTTTTATTACTTGATTCATCAGAATTCTTTGTTAGACTGAAGATGTTAGAACTAGATGTAGAATATTGTTATTCACAGTCTTGATTTTCTTTATATCCTTTATTATGGTCTTAAGTCATTTACTCTATGTTTCTTCTATGTTTTGACCTTTTTTCCCCTTCAATCCTTTAAATCTTTCCTCTTTATTATTCTTTTTGTTAAGTTCTAAAGCTCCTCCTTTCTCCATGTTTTGATCATTCCTTCATTATCAAAACCAAAAGAAAAATAAGGTAATCCTGAGGCAAGATGATAAATTTTTAAACTATAGCAAAGCATCTATGAAAAAATTAAAATAATTTTTGCATACAGTAAAACATGTAAATATTTAATATAAAATGTATTTAATATATAAAATCTGTGCCTCTAATTGAATATGAAAGACATCAAGTTTGAAATTATTACAAAGAAAACCTTTATTTTAAAAAGCAGAATTTTCAAATTCCTATTAGCATATTAGATGATGGATGCTGTGTCTGTTAATGCAGTAGAATATGCTTAATTTTTTTTCCTCTACTGTTAATTTCCCTCTGTAGTATATTTAAACAAGATGTAAAGTGTTGAAAGTAATGACTACTTTAAATTGTGTATCCAGAAAGCGAATATTCGTGATCTAGTATAGAACCAAAAGCAGCTACTGTTTAATAGTACCTTTTAAGGAATAGATATATATAGGTATCAAGACAACCACAGTGAGATTAGATGGGTGAAGATTTTATGTAAGACAGCAAAGTTAGTATTGAAAAATGTCTGTTCTGTGCGAAACCTTGAGCTGATTTTCGAGATGTACTTTCCATAGACAATTTCCTCTGAGTGAATGTCACAAAGCAATCTAAAACCAAGCTTAAATTAAAAAACAGAGCAAAACAACCAAAACAAAATACAGTATATGCCTGAATACATCTCAAACAGAAAACACAGAGGTGACAGAAACAGAAAACCCCTGTATGTTATTAAACCAGTCCCTTGCTGAGTTCTAGGACAATGCTTCCCTTGCAGGCTTGGTCTCAGAACTGCAATGAAGTATTTCTACTCCTTTTAGTTACTGGGGAGATTTTAGGTCACATTTAAGTCTTGCTTTTGTCTCTCTTTTATTCTGGCAGATTCTTTGGATGATATTTTTCTAGGGACTTGTTCTGGGTAGTATGCCTCTCATTCATTTAGAAGAACATATTTTTGTAAATAAATATGGCGAGTATTCTTCTAAATATTCTAAAAATTATTAAATACTATTAGATAATCCTTTACAAGATTCAGGTGTCCTACTTTTCATTCTACCTCCTCCTAAATTATTCTTCACTCAATGATTCTGAATAATTGTACAACTGCACTACCATAAAAATTGTATGTTAGTATAAATAGTAAGTATTAGAGGGGGTTTTGACAGGTTTAGAAATCTTAATCTGTCAAGAATTTTATTTATATAGCTGTAGAAATTACATCAGAGAGATTTCTAATACAGTTGCAGAAATAGAAACTTCTTATATTATTTCTTTGAGATGGGATACAATTGTTTTTATTGTGTTCAAAGGCAAACAGATCTGACTTTTAATCTCCTAAAGTGTGAACTGTATTTGTCGAGTTAGTAACTGTTTCTTTACTTAGTGTATTAATATGTAGTTCACATGATGTTTTCTAAAAATGGATTTGATTATATTCTAGCCCAACAGCTTCTCTGGGGATTTTCAGGTATGGTTATTAATTGAAGATGTAGTGGTTTGGACTGAAGCTTGATATTTGTGTGAATTTGGTGATTAGCTTTTCTCATTGCCCCAGCTTTCTTGTAAAAAAGCTTGCCAAATAGTGCTGCCAAGAGATAGCAATCTAACATAATTATGAAAAGATTTCTAAATACATCTGAGGGGAAAATGCTTTGGTGAAGAAAATCTTGTAATTATGTTTCATGGAAATGATCAATATTTTCATTGGTTTATTTATATATATTTAATAATTTTACATGCAGGAAGATTGCCAGTACTTTAAGATTACCTGTATAACTTTTAAACCAGTATTTTATCTTCTGTTCTCAAATTACAAAAATGGGATTTAAGTTTAGCTTTTAAGTAGATTTTTGTCTTCCATGGGCCCCTTCTGCAAGTTTTCCTCACTTTTACAAGGCTGATGTGTTTACCTGCTTTTCTGTTCAACAGAGCTATCAGAGTCTGTAGCTCTGTAACCATGAAGTGAAAGAAAAAAGATTTTTTCTGAAGGTTGTTTATAAATGCTCTTAATCTTATTTAGACTGTTGCCTTCAAGAAAATGCCAATGTTATCTAGATTTGTGATGAAAGATTTGAAATTCAAATGGATGCTTTGCTTTCACTTCTGTCATTATTTCTGATGTGTTAGGAGGTAGTGGTATTTTTATTTTCATTCTGTGCTGTTTTAGTCCAGAAGTTCTGTAGTTTTTGAGTATAAACTTGCCTAATGATTATTAAGACATGAGTGTAAAGACATGCTTCTTTTAGTGAGAACTTCAATAATAGTAAAAACAGATAGACTTAGTTTCAGCACTTCCTGCCTGAGTCTGTTAATTGTCAGTTTTAGTTGTAAGAGCAGCTGCACCTGAACCACTTTGCTATATCTAATAAATGATCTTTCAAATCTGTTTGAACATTTGCAGTAATAGAGAAATAAAGGACTAGATTTTTATTTAACACTAAGCAAATAAGTTGGGTAAAGAATCAACTAAAAAAAAGGTTTATAGTTCAATTCTAAATCTCTAGTTGCTATGTATGCCTGAGAACTTTTGTGTTAAACTAACACATGTAATAACATACTGATAATTTTCAATTTGTTTATACTTTCATACTAATATGGAATGTATTTGCTTTTAATTAACTCCTGAAAGCAAAGGAAACTGGTATCTGCAGTCCTGGTTAACAAACTCTTTTTTTTTTTTTCCCAGAAAAAGAGAGGGCACAGATCAGACTTTTTTTTCCTTGTTTTCCTTTTTCTTTGCCCCTTGCTAAGTTATTCTGCTCTGTGATTTTCACAGCTTTTCCCTTTTGCTGTAATTTTAGGGAGGCCATGCACTCAGCTGCAGCTCCTGAACCCCGAAAGGTTTGCCCGGCTCATCAAAGAAGTTATGAACAGCGTGTGGCCTGGGAGAGATGTGGTTGTACAGTGGTATCCAGCCTTGGAAGAAAAAAAGCACCCACCAATTTCCTGGCTGAAGATGGTCTGGAAGAATCTATATATACATTTTTCTGATGACTTGAGCGTGTTTGATGAAATGCCGCTTATCCCCAAGACGCTGCTAGAGGAAAATCAAACATCGGTGGAACTGGTTAGATTTAGGAATCCATCACCCATCATTCTGGAAGATGAATCTGAGACTCAGCTCCCAGAATATTTATCTGATATTATTCAGAAAATTGGTGGAGTTGTACTTAAGAAACTGGATATTTCAATCCAACATCCACTTATAAAAAAATACGTGCATCCACCATTGCCAAGTGCTGTTTTGCAAATAATGGAAAAAATGTCCTTACAGAAACTATGCAATCAGGTTGCCTCATTCCCACCAACACATAAAGATGCTCTTAGGGCATTCTTAGCTAGTTTAACAGATGCAAATGAAAAAGAGAAGAGAATTATTCAGGAATTGCTAATATTTAAAAAAATTGAAAAATCATCTGATGAAAGTGTTCCTGTTTTTACTGGGCTAAAAGGTAGTAAGGTATTACACCACACTGCCAAAATTCCTCCTGGTCTAAGGTTTTCTGTTCCAATAATTGACAGCAGTGATGAAGCAACTATTCGCTTAGCTAATTTGCTGAAAATAGAACAACTAAAGAGCACAGACTGCTTGAAGTTTGTTATAGAAGACATAAGAAGTGATTTTTATTCATGTGATGAAACAGCACAGATAATGCAATGGGTACTTGAAAATCTGACTTTTCTGAAAAATGAGAATACAGATGTGATAGATTGGCTGACACCACTAAAGTTTATTCAGATCTCACCAGAAAAGATGATGTCAGCAAATGAACTCTTTGATCCTGAGGTAGAACTTCTGCAACATTTGTTTTATGCTGAGGAGGAAAGTTGCTTCCCCCCTGTTATTTTTACATCCTCAGATGTTCTTCATTCACTGAGACAAATAGGCTTAAAAAATGAAGCCAACCTTGAGGAAAATGATATCTTGAGAGTGGCAAAAAAAATTGAAAGTTTGCATGCTGACCCTAGCACCAGTCATGATTTGCTGTTAAGAAAAGCTAGAACTCTCTTGACGATGTTGAACAAAAACCATATGCTGCTTCAATCATCTGAAACAAAAGCTGCAATGAAAAAGATAAAATGGATTCCTGCAAGTAAGGAAAGGCCTCCAAATTATCCAGGGTCCTTGGTTTGGAAAGGAGATCACTGTAATCTCTGTTCACCACCAGAAATGTGTGATATAGCGCATGCAATTTTAGTTGGTTCCTCAGTTCCTCTTGTGGAAAATGTACTGTTGGATATAGAGAAAGCACTTGGTATCCCCACCAAGCCCAGCATAAAAGCAGTCTTGAAACATTTCAAGGTGGTAGTTGATTGGCATAGTTCTAAAACCTTCAGTGATGAGGACTACTATCAATTTCAGCATATCTTGCTTGAGATTTATGGATTTATGCATGATCATCTAGAAGAAGGCAAAGAAGCTTTTAAAGCCCTGAAATTTCCCTGGGTTTGGACAGGTAAAACATTTTGTTCCCTCACACAAGCAGTTATAAAATCGGTTCCTGATCTTGATCTCCAGCCTTATCTACATTATGTTCCAAAAACTATGGCGAAGTTTCACCAGTTATTTAAATGTTGTGGTTCAATTGAGGAGTTAACACCAGACCATGTTTCTATGGTCATTCAGAAAATATATCTGAAGAGTGAGCAGTCTCTCTCGGAACAAGAGAGTAAGCAAAGCCTTCACATTATGTTGAGCATCATAAGATGGCTGTACAGCAATCAGATCCCTGCAAGTCTGCATACACCCATGCCGCTGTACAGTGGCAAACTTCCTTACAAACTTGCAATGAAGCCAATTCATGAGTGCTGTTACTGTGACATCAAAGTTGATGACTTAAACGATCTGCTTGAGGATTCTGTTGAGCCCATAATTTTGGTGCATGAAGACATACCAATGAAAACTGCTGAGTGGTTAAATGTCCCGTGCCTTAGCACAAGACTCATTAATCCAGAAAATATGGGGTTTGAGCAATCTGGGCAAAGAGAGCCTCTGACTGTGAGAATTAAAAACATATTGGAAGAATACCCTTCCATTTCAGATATCTTTAAGGAGCTTCTTCAAAATGCTGACGATGCTAATGCAACGGAATGTAATTTCCTGATTGACATGAGAAGAAATAATGATATAAGGGAGAACCTTCTGGATCCAGGAATGGCAGCATGTCATGGTCCAGCTTTGTGGTCATTCAATAATTCTGAGTTTTCTGACTCTGATTTCCTAAATATAACTCGATTAGGAGAGTCTCTAAAAAGGAGTGAAGTTGACAAAGTAGGAAAATTTGGACTGGGATTCAATTCTGTTTATCATATCACCGATGTTCCTATTATTTTGAGCCGGGAGTTCATGATTATGTTTGATCCAAATGTCAACCATATAAGTAAGCATATCAGAGATAAATCTAACCCTGGCATCAAAATCAACTGGAGTAAGCAACAGAAGAGACTGCGAAAATTTCCAAATCAGTTTAGGCCATTTATAGGAGTTTTTGGTTGCCAGCTACCACTGACAGTAGAATCTCCCTATAGCTACAAAGGAACACTTTTCAGGCTGTCCTTTAGGACTCAGCAGGAAGCTAAAGTGAGTGAAGTCAGCAGTGCATCCTACAATACAGCAGACATTTACTCTCTTGTGGATGAATTTAGCATTTGCGGTCATAGACTAATTATATTTGCTCAGAGTGTAAATTCAATGGTTTTGAAATACTTGAAAATTGAAGCAGATGATCCTGGCATGGCACAAGATGTTGTCACTATCAGAAAAAATCTGTGTTCTTCCAAAGCCTTGACTGCACCAAATGCAAGTGTTTTAAAGGAAGCAGCTAAACTCATGAAGGTGTGCAGCAGCAGTACTAAAAAGCTTCCCACTGAAACACCAAAGTCGTCATGTATCCTGCAGATAGTAGTAGAAGAGTTTCACCATGTGTTTAGGCGGATTGCTGATTTACAGTCTCCACTTTTCAGAGGTACAGAAGATGATCCAGCTGCTTTCTTTGAAATGGCTAAATCAGGACAGACGAAAAGATCAGGTGATGAATTGCCACAGAAAACAGTAGATTCAACAACGTGGCTTATATGTTCTTGCATGGATGTTGGAGATGCTTTGAAATTTTCTTTGCATGAAAGTGGACGAAGACTAGGCCTCGTTCCCTGTGGTGGTGTAGGAGTGTTGCTGTCTGAAACCCAGGATCAAAAATGGATTGTGAAACCTAATTGCAACAACATAGGTGAAGTATTCTGCTATTTACCTCTGCGAATAAAAACAGGCTTACCTCTCCACATAAATGGCTGCTTTGCAGTTACTTCAAATCGGAAAGAGATTTGGAAAACAGACACAAAAGGAAGATGGAATACAGTATTCATGAGGCATGTTATTGTAAAAGCCTACATAGAAGCCCTTTGTGTTTTACGTGACATGGCAATCAATGGTGAGCTAGTTGACTACAGTTACTGTGCAGTGTGGCCAGATCCTGATTCAGTTCACGATGATTTTTCTGTTATTTGTCAAGGGTTTTATGAGGACATAGCTCATATGAAAAGCAAAGAAGGGATCAAAGTGTTCTCTGATGGTTCATCATGGGTTTCCATGAAGAATGTAAGGTTTTTAGATGACTCCATACTGAAGCGGCCAGATGTTGGGCCATCAGCCTTCAAGATCTTTCTGAAGTACCTGAAAAAAACTGGTTCCAAAAATCTGTGTGCTGTAGATCTTCCATCTTGGGTAAAGACAGGATTTGAAGAAGCGGGATGCAAATACATATTATTGGAGAACACTTTCTCTGAGAAACAGTTCTTTTCTGAGGTATTTTTCCCTAACATTCAGGAGATTGATCCAGAGCTACGCGATCCTTTGATGCGTTATGTTCTCAATGAAAAAGTTGAGGAGTTCTCAGGAATTCTTCGTGCTACTCCATGCATTCCCTGTTCATTGGATGGACATTCATTAGTTACACCATCAAGACTGATCCATCCTGAAGGAAGAGTTGCAAAGTTGTATGATGCTGAGGACGGAAGATTTCCTTATGGTACCACTCAGGATTATCTTAACCCTGTTATTTTGGTTAAACTTGTGCAATTGGGAATGGCTAAAGATGATATTTTGTGGGAAGATCTGATAGAACGTGCAGAGTCAGTAGCTGAAATTAACAAGACTGATCATGCTGCAGCTTGTCTCAGGAGCAGCATTATATTGAGTCTTATTGATGAAAAATTAAAATCTAGAGATCCTAGAGCTAAAGAATTTGCTGCAAAATGTCAAAACATTCCTTTCCTTCCTTTCCTTAGCAAACCAGCAGGCTTCTCACTGCACTGGAAAGGCAGTGATTTTCCGCCTGAAGCGATGTTTTCAGCAAATGATCTCTTCACTGCTGATCATCAAGATATAGTTTGCCTCATACAACCAATTCTTAATGAAAATTCCCACTCTTTTAAAGGTTGTGGTACTTTGTCATTAGCCGTCAAAGAATTTTTGGGTTTACTTAAGAAACCAGCTGTTAATTTAGTCATAAATCAGTTAGAAGAAGTTGCAAAGTCGTTTGATGGAATCACGTTGTATCAAGAAAACATCACTAATGCTTGTTACAAATATCTGCATGAAGCAATGTTAGAGAGTGAATCAATGAAAGCCATGATAATTGAACAGCTAACAAACTGTAGTTTTATTTTGGTTGAGAATGTGTATGCTGATCCATCAAAAGTGTCTTTTCATTTGAATTTTGAAGCAGCACCCTATCTCTATCAATTGCCTAACAAATACAAAAATAGTTTCCGTGAGCTGTTTGAAAGTGTGGGTGTAAGACAGGCTTTCACAGTTGAAGACTTTGCTGTAGTTCTGGAATTAATAAATCAGGAGAGAGGGACCAAACAACTAACAGAAGACAATTTTCAGCTCTGCAGGAGAATAATTAGTGAAGGAATATGGGGCCTCATTAGAGAGAAGAAGCAGGAATTTTGTGAGAAAAAGTATGGTGAGATATTGTTGCCAGATACTCGTCTTGCACTTCTGCCTGCAAAATCTTTGTGTTACAATGACTGTCCATGGATAAAAGTTAAAGACACAACTGTTAAATATTGTCATGGCGATATTCCAAGAGAAGTTGCAGTGAAGCTTGGAGCAATACCAAAACGCCATAAAGCTTTAGAAAGATATGCATCAAATATCTGTTTTACTACCCTTGGAACAGAATTTGGCCAGAAAGAAAAATTGACTAGTAGAATTAAAAGCATTCTGAACGCTTACCCTTCAGAAAAAGAAATGCTGAAAGAGCTCCTTCAGAATGCAGATGATGCAAAAGCTACAGAGATCTGTTTTGTTTTTGATCCTAGGCAGCATCCAGCCGATAGAATATTTGATGAGAAATGGGCACCACTTCAAGGACCAGCACTGTGTGTTTACAACAATCAGCCTTTTACAGAAGATGATATTCGGGGAATCCAGAACCTTGGAAAAGGCACAAAAGTAGGAAATCCCTGTAAAACTGGACAATATGGTATAGGTTTCAATTCTGTTTACCACATTACAGATTGCCCTTCTTTCCTGTCTGGTAATGATATACTTTGCATTTTTGACCCTCATGCAAGATATGCACCAGGTTCAACATCAACAAGTCCTGGCCGCATGTTTAGAGATTTGGATGCAGATTTCAGAACACAGTTCTCAGATGTACTAGATCTCTACTTAGGAAATCACTTTAAACTGGACAATTGTACAATGTTTAGGTTTCCTCTTCGAAATGGAGAAATGGCAAAAGTATCAGAAATTTCATCAGTTCCATGCTCAGATAGAATGGTCCAAAATCTTTTGGATAAGCTGCGTACAGATGGAGCAGAACTCCTAATGTTTTTGAACCATATGGAAAAAATTTCTATTTGTGAGATAGAAAAAACAACAGGAGCACTGAATGTCCTGTATTCTGTACAAGGCAAAATCACTGATGGAGACAGACTGAAACGAAAGCAATTCCATGCATCTGTGATCGACAGTGTAACTAAAAAGAAGCAGTTAAGTGAAATTCCTGTACAGCAGATTACTTACACAATGGATACTGAAGACTCTGAAGGAAATCTCACCACCTGGTTAATTTGTAACAGGTCAGGCTTTTCTGCCATGGAAAAGGTATCCAAAAGTGTGGTCTCAGCCCACAAGAATGAGGACATTACTCTTTTCCCTCGTGGTGGAGTAGCAGCTTGCATTACTCACAATTACAAAAAACCCCACAGAGCATTCTGTTTCTTACCCTTATCGTTAGAAACTGGATTACCTTTCCATGTGAATGGACACTTTGCTCTGGACTCTGCAAGAAGAAATCTGTGGCGTGATGATAATGGTGTTGGAGTAAGAAGTGACTGGAATAGTAGTCTGATGACAGCGCTGATAGCACCAGCCTATGTTGAGCTGCTGATTCAGCTGAAGAAGAGGTATTTTCCAGGCACTGACCCTGCAGTATCAGTGCTGCAAAACACACCTATTCATGCTGTGAAAGACACTTTAAAAAAGTTTCTATCCTTTTTCCCAGTTAATAGGCTTGATATTCAACCTGACTGGTATTGCTTAGTGAAAGCAGTTTACACTTGCATTTATGAAGATTTGAAGCGTCTGTTACCTGTTATGAGAGCTCCAAATGTTGATGGGTCTGATTTGCATTCTGCTGTTATCATCACATGGGTTAACATGTCTATTGTAAACAAAGGCAGACCATTCTTTGACAATTTGCTACAAGATGAATTGCAGCACCTCAAAACCACAGAATACAACATCACAACACGGAAGACAGTGGCTGAAAATGTTTACAGACTAAAGCATTTACTCTTAGAAATTGGATTTAATTTGGTATATAACTGTGATGAGACAGCAAATCTCTACCACTGTTTGGTAGATGCAGATATTCCTGTCACCTATGTGACACCTGCTGATGTCCGATTGTTTTTGATGACATTTTCTTTTCCAGACTCTAACTGCCACATTGGAAAGTTACCCTGTCGTCTTCAGCAGACAAATTTGAAACTGTTCCATAGCCTCAAACTCCTGGTTGACTACTGTTTCAAAGATGCAGAAGAAAATGAAATCGAAATTGAAGGTTTGCCACTCCTCATTACTCTTGACAATGTTTTGCAAGTTTTTGATTCAAAGCGACCAAAGTTCTTGACAACATACCATGAACTGATTCCGTCACGGAAGGATCTCTTTATGAACACATTGTATTTGAGATACAACAATATTCTGCTCAGCAGTGAAGTAGCAAAAGTCTTTGACATCAGAAGTTTTGCGGAATTGTTGTCATCTGTGCTGCCTAGAGAGTATAAAACTAGAAATTGTATGAAATGGAAGGAAAACTTTGCAAGTGAATCTTGGCTGAAGAGTGCTTGGCATTTTATCAGTGAGTCTCTAAATATTAAGGAAGAGCAAGAAGATACACAAGCAAAATTCGATGGTGTTATTGAAACTTTGAAGGACTGGACTTTGCTTCCAGGTGTAAAGTTTACTGTCTCAGCCAATCACCTGGTTGTGCCAGAGTGTGATGTCTTGCTGCCGCTCAGCATCATGCATATAGCTGTCTTTCCAAATGCTCAGAGTGATAAAGTCTTCCATGCTTTAATGAAAACGGGCTGCATTCAGCTGGCATTGAACAAAATCTGCTCCAAAGACAGTGCTTTAGTGCCTTTGTTGTCAGGACGTACAGCAAACATAGATAATCCCTCCAGCATTCTGAAAGCCATACAATATATGGTACAGACATCAACTTTTAAGACTGAAAAGTTAGCAGAAAGTGACTTTGAGGCTCTCCTAATGTACTTCAATTGCAACTTATGTCATTTGACGTCTCAGGATGACATTAAAATTTTAAAGTCTCTTCCATGTTACAAATCAATCAGTGGCCGATACATCAGCATTGCAAAATATGGGACATGTTATGTCCTCACGAAAAGCATCCCATCAGTGGAAGTAGACAGATGGACGCAGTCAACTTCATCGGCTTTTCTTGAGGAGAAGGTTCATTTGAAAGATTTGTATACTCTGCTTGGCTGTGTCTCTGTGGATGATCTTGAAGTGTACTTGAAACATCTTTTGCCAAAAATTGAAAGTCTGTCTTATGATGCAAAATTAGAACATTTGATCTACTTAAAGAATAGGCTAACTAGCATTGAAGAAACTTCAGAAATGAAAGAACAGCTGTTTGAAAAGCTTGAAAGCATTTTGATCATTCATGATGCAAGCAATAGGTTAAAACCTGCAAAGTACTTTTATGACAGGACTGTAAAAGTCTTTGAAGTTATGCTGCCTGAAAAATTCTTTATACCTCAAGATTTTTTTAAGAAGCTAGAGCAATTTACAAAACCAAAAAATCAAGCAGCGTTCCTTCCATCATGGGTAACTTTTCTGCGACATATCGGATTGAAATTCATCATTTCACAGCAGCAGTTACTGCAGTTTGCTAAAGAAATCAGCATGCGAGCAAATACAGAAAACTGGTCTAAAGAAACACTACAGAATACTGTCGATGTTCTCCTCCATCATATATTTCAAGAAAGAGCTGACCTTTTTTCAGGAAATTTTCTGAAAGAATTGTCTTTAATTCCTTTTCTGTGCCCTGAGCGAGCTCCAGCAGAATTTGTGAGGTTTCATCCTCAGTATCAAGAAGTTAATGGAACTCTTCCTCTTATACGATTCAATGGGGCACAGGTGAACCCTAAATTCAAGCAGACCGATGTGTTGCAGTTGCTATGGACGTCATGTCCTATTCTTCCTGAGAAAGCAACACCTTTAAGCATCAAAGAGCAAGAGGGGAGTAGTCTTGGTGCACAAGAACAGCTTGAGCAAGTTTTAGCCATGCTGAATGTTAATTTGGACCCTCCTCTGGACAAAGTTATCAATAACTGCAGGAACATATGCAATATAACAACTTTGGATGAGGACATGGTGAAAACTAGGGCCAAGGTCCTGAGAAGCATTTATGAGTTTCTTAGTACAGAGAAGAGGGAATTCCGCTTTCAGCTTCGAGGAGTTTCTTTTGTAATGGTGGAAGAAGGTTGGAAGCTCCTTAAGCCTGAGGAGGTGGTAATAAACCTTGAGTATGAATCTGACTTCAAACCTTATCTTTACAAACTTCCATTAGAACTTGGCACTTTCCATCAGTTATTTAAACATTTGGGCACTGAAGACATTATTTCAACAAAGCAGTATGTTGAAGTTCTAGGTCGCATATATAAGAGCTCGGAAGGAAAGCAATTGGATCCTAATGAAATGCGCACAGTTAAAAGAGTAGTTTCAGGCCTGTTCAAAAGTCTTCAGAATGATTCTGTAAAGGTTAGGAATGACCTTGAGAATATGAGAGATTTTGCCCTTTACCTTCCTAGTCAGGATGGTAGGTTGGTAAAGTCTAGTATCTTAGTTTTTGATGATGCACCCCACTACAAAAGCAGAATCCAAGGTAACATTGGTGTGCAGATGCTTGTTGATCTTAGCCAGTGTTACTTGGGCAAAGACCATGGCTTTCACACTAAATTGATAATGTTGTTCCCTCAAAAGCTGAGGCCTCGCTTACTTAGCAGTATACTTGAAGAACAGTTAGATGAGGAGTCTCCCAAAATTTGTCAGTTTGGAGCGTTATGTTCTTTGCAGGGAAGGTTACAGTTACTGTTGTCTTCAGAGCAGTTCATCACAGGACTCATTAGGATTATGAAGCATGAAAATGACAATGCTTTCCTGGCTAATGAAGAAAAAGCAATAAGACTTTGCAAAGCTTTGCGAGAAGGTTTGAAAGTTTCCTGTTTTGAGAAGTTGCAGACAACATTAAGAGTTAAAGGGTTTGCTCCTATTCCCCACAGCAAAAGTGAAACATTTGCTTTCTTGAAGAGATATGGAAATGCAGTAATCTTGCTTTACATACAGCATTCTGACAGCAAGGACATAAATTTCCTCTTAGCATTAGCCATGACCTTAAAATCTGCAACTGACAACCTGATTTCTGATACCTCATATTTAATTGCCATGCTGGGTTGTAATGATATTTATCGGATCAGTGAGAAGCTTGACAGCTTAGGAGTGAAGTATGACTCTTCTGAGCCATCAAAACTTGAACTACCAACACCTGGCACTCCTATACCAGCTGAAATTCACTATACACTTCTAATGGATCCAATGAATGTATTTTATCCTGGTGAATATGTTGGTTACCTTGTTGATTCTGAAGGTGGTGATATATATGGATCATATCAGCCTACTTATACCTATGCAATCATTGTGCAAGAAGTAGAAAGAGAAGATGATGAAAGCCCAAGTTTTCTAGGGAAGATTTACCAGATTGATATTGGATATAGTGAATATAAAATAGTCAGCTCCCTTGACTTGTACAAATTTTCCAGACCAGAGGAAAGCTCTCAAGGCAGGGATAGCACACCTTCTACCCCAACCAGTCCTACAGAATTTCCAGCACATGGACCAAGGGCAATTCCACCTATCTTCACTGGTAGAGAGAGCCACAAAACAATGTCCTCAAAACACCACTCTCCAAAAAAGATAAAGTCAAACTCGTTGCCAGAGATATTAAAAGAAGTGACATCTGTGATTGAACAGGCTTGGAAGCTTCCAGAATCTGAAAGAAAAAAGATTATTAGGAGGCTGTATCTTAAATGGCACCCAGATAAAAATGCAGAGAATCTTGATATAGCTAATGAGGTTTTCAAACATTTGCAGAATGAGATTAACAGGATGGAAAAACAGGCCTTTATGGATCAGAATATGGACAGAGCCTCAAGGAGACCATTTTCATCTTCTGCTTCTCGATTTCAGTCAGATAAATTTTCATTTCAGAGATTTTACACTTCGTGGAATCAGGAAGCAACAAGCCACAAATCTGAAAGGCAACAGTATAAAGAAAAGTGTCCCTCCTCCACAGGGCCCTCTTACTCCCAGCGCTTTTTTGTCCCACCTACGTTCAGGTCTGTTGGCAATCCTGTGGAGGCACGTCGATGGCTTAGGCAGGCCCGAGCCAACTTTTCAGCTGCACGAAATGACCTTCATAAAAATGCCAATGAATGGGTGTGCTTTAAGTGCTACCTTTCTACTAAACTAGCCTTGATTGCAGCTGACTACGCTGTGAAGGGCAAGTCAGACAAAGACATAAAACCAGCAGCCCTTGCACAAAAAATAGAGGAGTACAGTCAGCAACTTGAAGGACTTTCAAATGACGTTCAGACATTGGAGGCTTATGGAGTAGATAGCTTAAAAACTAGGTATCCTGACTTACTTCCTTTTCCACAGATTCCCAATGATAGGTTTACTTCAGAAGTTGCTATGAGAGTGATGGAATGCACTGCTTGTATCATAATAAAACTTGAAAACTTCATACAACAAAAAGTATAAATTCTTTGAAGAGGTTAGGGGACTGTTTTGTCAAGAATTAGGTGTTTTAAGTGGTGGCATACAAATGCAGCTCTGCAGATTATGGAACGTCCAAGAGGTTGCATGGTCCCAAGCAGTTTAGAAGTGTCGTACACAAAGGTGGATTGTATTGAGGTACTTAGAACTGAAATTTGCTTAAATGGGATTTTTTTCCTTAACTGAGCCTGCTGTTAAGCAAACTGTAAAACAAAACCTGAATATTTTTTAGAATTTGCAAGGAAATTGAGCTGCAAAAATTAGATGTATGCACAACATTGTGATTAATTGGCATATTATTGAACTGCACTTTATATAACCAAAGCTTAGCTTTCTGTTAGATAAAACCTGTAATTATAACTCCTTATTAGATTTATTTCATTTAATGTAATGTTTCTGAAAGAGCAATGTCAGTTTTCAATGTACTAATCTTAAGACTGGACATGCAATGAAATGGGGAAACGGGGTGGAAGTTAAAATAACTTTGGAGATATTGCTCCAAAGCATATCTGTATTCTTTTGCGTTCTGTGGACATTCATGTCACTCACAGTAATACTCTTTATCAGCTGGATCTGATTATAAATTTGCTGCAGTATCACACTGTAAACATTTAAAGGCTAGTTTAGTACATGTGAACTGGTACAGTTATTTTAATGCTGAATAATGATACTTGATTTAACATGCCACATCATGTCATGCATTGATTGCATTTACTTTATTATAAAATCATTAAGTATTTAATTTACTTTTTTTTTAGAGCCTGTCATATTTTGTTTAATGAGAAAGCATGTGGATGATATAAAATCTGTGAACATTATTATATGGTGTTTTATGATTTTTTTTTGGAACACCAAAACTGAGTTTTCAGATGCCTAAATGCTTGAGTTCCTTTTTTCCCCCTGCGTGTGTGCCTTTGTGTATGTACATATATATATATTTTTCCACAAACATTGGTAATAGTACAATTCAGTAAATCATTTTTTGTGTACACAGAGCACTGTTTTTTGTTATGTGTTTAAAGGTGCTGCAATGTAATGCTGGTTTTATTTTGTTATTCACTACAGCCCTTGAGAAATCTGATTATTAGTTCACACTCTTTTCTTTTATAGTTTGTAATACTTTTGGTAATGTCATGTGGTATGTTCAACATTAGCTTTTTGTAAAAAAAAATTAAAGAAATAAAAAATGGAAGGATCATGCTAAATGAAAGGATTTTTTTTTTCCTTCTGGATCAGCCACACTGAACATAAATGTCAAACATTTTCCAGAGGCATGCTGTTACACTTGTCTAATTGACAGCACAGTGAAACTGCAATTTAACTTACAGAATACAAAGGAAAATAAACATCAAGCTTGCTGATACAGCTGATAGAGCTGTGATAGGGTTGTAATACAAAAACAAAAAAATCACAATGAAGTCTGCCTCAGTTTTGAGTAAATTATAAAGGCCTTGTTCTCGAAGAAATGTGACAGTTGGAAAATGATACTGCTTCTGATTGTGGAGCCCTATTATTATTATTTCTGCTATTAAAATAAGTGCCATACATTTAATAAAGAAAAATGCAAACATATATTTCAGTCCGATGTGTTTCGGTTTTATCACGTAAGCTAACTCTTACCTATTATTTGAAGCTGAAGCTTTTATATAGGTAAATACACAACCTTTTTTTGATTAATTCTAAATAATTGTACAAATATTAAAATACTATTGAAAAGAAAATTTGCCTTTTTTTTTTTTTTGCAATGACAAATGTTTGCAGTTTTCTCAAACAAATTGTACATTTTGCTGATTTTTTTGCAATAAATAGCATGTAAGTAAAACACAAATCCTGGTGTGTCATGAAATAAATCAGTTTAGTTAATTCCCTATGTTTTTAAAATAGATTCCTTTGTGGTTCTTGATTTGTGCATTAAGTCAGATGAATAGTATTCAGGGTAAGCAAAATACTTGAAAAGGAAACAGTTCTCATGCTTTTCATTTTAAATGGAGCTAAAACATAAGGTCTCATGGAAGCATAAAAAAGTATAACAGGAGCACCATGAACACTTTCCTGTTTTTACGCGAGCTCTTGAGGAAGAAAAACCTTCTAAGTGTTTAACTGTGTTTTATATGCAACTAATGTTGCCTTACCAGTATTATTATTATTATGAACTGTTAAAATAGCTGTGCAGAACCACTAAACTATTCTGTTATAACTTTAATTTTGTTTAGTTTGTATATTCTGTTGAGCACTGACACTGAGAAAGAAAATGGTTCCAGTTCTTATGCTAATGGTCTGAAACAATTTTAAACTCTGAGCCAAGTTGAGAAAGAAAACTGGAATGACACAGAAAAAACAAATTAATTCTGTTATTCCTGAATTGAAACTAGCAATAAAATTTACAGATGGCTGCAGAGGGACAGGCAAGAGAGTTGTCTCAGTTGGAAGTCTCTTAGTTTCTTATTTGCTTAACTCACTGTAACAGCTAACATAAATACAGAGGCTGTGTGAGACCAGAAGACCATATTCTGACAGAACATGATTTGATAAGTGCCATTTAATTATTGATTAAAAATAAAAACAAAAAAAATAAAATGCTTAATTGATTCTTCCTTTTGGCTCAGCTGGGAGACTTGGCAATGTGTCCCAAGTCAGGTGTGGAGGCTTAGAACAGTTAGGATGTGATGATTCTGTAGTAAGGGTCCATAGAAGTAAATGGTAGCATGTAGGTTCCACAAAAATACATTTAGTAAGTAATTCTGCACATTAAATGAGTCCTCATTGGAGAAAATATATTTTCATTCAGGTCTATCTCCTGTCTTCCACAGGTACCAGCAGTTTATCTAGGAAAAGCAGCTTCAGTTCTTGTATCCCAAAATTACAGTTGAGGAGTTTAACAAAAAGTCAGTGGTATAGGAAGCTGATTCAACTATACATAGAACAGCTTAAATCTAAGGAACTGCAGTTGGAATAAGCCTTGATAGGCTTGTTACTATCTTGTGCTTTAAAAACTTTCCTCTCAAACAATGAGGTGTTACACAGCTATTCTAAAAAGCACAGGACACTTTACTCAGCAATTTGTGACAATAAAAAATACCTTTTGTTTGTTTGTGGTTTTATTCCATTTTGTTTTTGTTGTTTTTTGTTAAGGACATAGATTTTTGTGTAGCTGACTACCACCAGAATAAATGGTTTATTGTGTAAAAAATGCAGTTTTACAATATTTGTACTCGAATCATTATCAGTAGAGTTACTGTAATGATTTGTGAAATAGGATTTAAAATTTACTACAAGGATTGCATGCACTTGGTACTGGTATACCTGGGTTGCTTTAAACAAGGCTGTAATTAAATCTATTGTAATTTCTCCAATTAAAGTAGAGGAATGTAGTACCACCTTTGAGATTTTCTGTTGCTGGATCTAAACTCTTTGAGAAAGGCTGGATTGGTCCCAGGGAACAAAGGCAGAACTAATAGTTCAAAAATAACTAAACCTGGCAGCCAAAGTAAATGTTTTCATTTGAAGAAGACACTTTTTTTTGTCACATGAAGGGTTTTGTCAATGAATTTTTAATCAAAACTGTTTATCTTTTCATTGGTTTGTTTTCTGGATGATTAATTCAGTATCTGCCGTAATTTCTTTGTTAACTTTGACCTACTACTGATTAAGACAAAGGAATTCTAGATGTCAAATGAAACCTAATTGTAAAGCATTTTCTGAATTCTGCTAAGTACATTTTTAGCTGGGACCAAGAATTGCATTCATATTTTTAAATAAAGTACATTTCACATTCTTAGTCTTGGAAAAACAATTTTGTTTTAAAAATAAAAACATTCATTTCAGCTGTGTTTCATTTGAATACAAAAGCAGAAGCAGATTGTTCAAAATGTATAAAGTTTATTCAAGAACTCGGTTTCCAATTCTTGCAATTTCCTTTTGCATAAAGCTATATAAAGACAGACAACTGCTAATACTAAAGGACTGTGAAATGGAAAAAAAAAAGCTTGTGTTTGCGCAATTACCAGTGAACTTTTTCTACCATTTTTCCACTGTGTAACAATTGGAACCAGTTGCAAGAACAGCTGTAAATAATTCTTTTTGAGGGAGTAAATATGCAAACAAATCAGTTCACTATGCTGGTAGTGATTTTTTTCTCTTCTCCATTTGGATAATGCTTTTGGAAATAAACTAGAGAACTGCATACTCTCAATTCCCTGTGCCATAATTTTCTGTTACTCTGTAACTACTGAAGTTTGATAGAACTTTGTAGAAACAGTAATTTTGAAGTATTAAAGAGGGATGGATAGACATCCACATGGAGATACCAGAAACGATAATTTAGCGATGTATGAACTATGATAAGATTAACAGCAATTCAGATTGTGGCATCAGCTGATTACATTCTGGTAATGTTAGCATAAATTTTGTTTCTCTACTAACCATACATAAAAGAGAAAAAATAGTCAGTGACAAGATGTTGCCAGCCATGCTTTAAAACATGCACAACTTCTATACTGGAACAATACCTCTGATGTCAGTGTTGTAGCATAATGAAAAGAAGAAAGAAAATTAAGCAATGAAAGGGATCATGTTGGTGATTCGGGTGGCAGTGCTGAGGGTACAGCAGACCTCTTTAGGTTTTGGTATACTCAAAATCCACTGTGAACTTAAGCAAGTCCAGAAGATTTCCACAAGAAAGGTAGTAGTTATTGCAGTGTGAAGTGCTATCCTGTTTAATAGTGTTACCAGCCAGGGGACTGCACCCTGATTTTCCTAGATCTTTAGGGGTCAGGTTATTCTTGCCTGGAAACCCTCAGTTCAATCCCCTGCTGTGAATCAACTGGCAAATCACATTTGAAAATGTGCCTCCAAAACAAAAGCTTAAAATGTATAACTTAAAGGGCTGTGCTTCTGTTGCCAGCAGAACAAACAGATTTTTAACTCTTTTGCAGTACCTGGCTAACATTTAGGGGTTAGATTAGGGAATTATTTGTTTGATACTCCACGGAAATGGGCATATGTTCCTCAATGTCAGAACAATGGCTGAAATTTCTAAGGACTCAAGTGCCATTTTTGCTGTTAATACTACACCTGTAAGAGACTGGTGACATTACAATTCTCCAAGTTAATTGTAGCAGTGGTTTTTAGGTATCTGGCACATGCAAGGGTATTTGCTGACCTTTATTTTAGTACTCGAAATTCCTATCCAATGAAGTGTGCATGTATTTTGGTTTCTAAAAGCTTGTGCATGGAGCTGGAACCACCTAAACTGATTTTAAAGGAATACTGAAGACAAGTTTCTGTTAAAGTGTGCCTCAGCTGAGGGCTTAGCCTTAGAGACAGATATTGTCAAGATACAGTTGTGGAGATAAATATTTCTCCCCTTGTTGCCAATAGTCTTGGACTCCTGAAGACAGGAGTAGGGGAATGAGTCTAAGCCCAATAAAAGGCAATTTCAGACATGAAAGATGTGTGGCTTCCTACTTCTGCCTTAGGAGAACAACAGCTGGAGCACTCTCCAGCTAACATGTGAACCCTTGCTTCCCTCACCTAAGCTCACCTTAAGTGTTTCCTACTTGCTCTACTGAAGTTCTTGGTGTCTGCATTAATTGCTGAGGGCTCCACCCTGCTGCTGAAGGGCAGTTTCAGTTCTGTACATCAGATTCTTGGAGAAATTGCAAAGGCAGCCCTTAAAGTGGGGACTGCCCTGGGCTTTACCACAATAACAGGGGACTGTTTCTCAGCTCAGGCTTTTGTGTGTACCTGGGGATCTCATCCAAGGTTTGATTTTCTTCCCTTGTTCACCAGAGCTTAAGTATCAAGTTTGTTAGTAGTTATTTTGTCCTGATTCTTTTGTTTTCATGATGGTGATTAATTTTTTTTCCAAAAGGTGGACATTTGTGGTTTACTAACACTATGGGATAAAGTCCTTCTGTAAATAGACACCAATGCAATATGTGATAGCTCCTTCCTGGAGATCATAATGTATATACAAAACAGCATCAAAGGAATTAAAAATCCATGAGGTTTAAACAACAGACTAAATCTTAAGTACAAATCTTGCTACCCAAAGGTGTGCAAACAATTTATTTGTGTTCAGTGCAACACTGTACAGGAGAATGGATCTGCAGTTGCGTTTGTTTACAAGGCCAATAAATGGTTTGTCAGCTCTGGTGAACATTTATTTTGTATCCAAAATCCTAATGTAAAAAATAGTAACAGTTTTACTCTCTCTGTTTGTGATGGAGTCCCAGTCTGACAGGATCAGAAATACCAGTAAACAGGTGCAGATGGGAATGAAATATTCCTCTTAATTGAAATCTGTGGGCTGCATAAAGGGATTTTTTCCCAGTGTCCAAATAGTTCCTTGTGTCAGACAATCTGAAGACGCTTTTTTTTTTTTTACTAGTCCAGCTGGCATAACAGATTGCCTTGTTGAATTAGCATGTCCTAAAATAAAAAAGGATTTAAATGAATATGATGGTACAGGCAGTAGAACAAACAATTGCTATTATAAAATATACTAATATACTTCTCTGTTGTATAGTGAATGGATTTGAGACACAGAGAGGCCTTCATGACTTCTGGAGCTTTTTGCATTAGTTATTTTTATATGAATCTCAGTAAGAAGCAAATCAGCATATGTGTTGCCAAATTAAAATAGAAAGCTATTAGCAAATTAACATATTTTACACAGAACTCATACAAATACCACATTTTTCTATCTTGTGTTATTGCAAGAACAAAATTGCATAGACCATTTGCTGGCACTTTCTGAATTTTCCAAATAATGCTTTGTCTTACAAATAATTCAAGTAGTTCTCTCAATTTCATTTCACCCACTAATACAGTAAGTGTTTACATGTAGTGAGAGGAAAAACCCACTGATCTCAAAAATATGAACAATGACATAATCATCTGACTGAATAATAGTTCAGCAAGGAAACACATTTGTTTTATTTTTCTATGCTCTCTGTAAGGCTGTTTTCCAAGTGTTACTGACAAAACATGTAATTTGATTCAAGTCATTCTTCTGAAGTGGAAATGTCATTTGTGCTCTTCTTTCCCTTACACCCTGTATTCCAGAACTGTAGATGCAGATTTGTTTCCTAAATTGTAAGTACTTTTTGTTTTTAAAATGCTGAAAAATATGCTTTCAGTGATGCTCTTTAGGAGTAATACAAAACTCAGATGCCCAAGGGGGTGTGTGGCCTTTTGGGGTGCCTCACTGGCAGACTCGGCTGTATTCCTGGCAAGTGGAGCCCACGCCGGCAACTGACAAGTAGAGCTTTCCATCTGGACACACACAGATTTCATAGAGCCCCTGAGAAATCCCGGATCCACCCCTCGTACCCTCAGGCAGCTTGGGCAGTCGCACAGTTTCAGCATCGAGCAAAAGCTGTGTGGGGAAAAAGCAGGACAAACGGGGTTATTAGAGATGGTAAAGCAATAACGTGCCATGAGACAAGCTGAATTTGGCTAGGCAGAGACTTAAGAACAGCCTTTTACACAGGACTTGTTATATACAAAGTTTCCCTGAGCCCTAGGCTCTTGGCAGACATAAACACAGGACAGGAATAAGCTGGTGCCCAGCCTCTTATCAGAAAACTCCTGAAGTTCAACAAGGCCAAGTGCAATGTCCTGCACCTGTGTTGGGGCAATCCCCAAAACAGAGCAGGGTGATAAATGGATTGAGGAGAAAGATGCGTGGGTAATGATGGATGCAAACCTATGTATGAGCCAGCAATGCACGCTCACAGCCCAGAAAATCAATCATATCCTAGGCTGCAACAGGAGCAGCATGGGCAGGGGCAAGGAGGGGATTCTACCCCTCTGCTCTGCTCTGGTGAGAGCTCACCTGCAGTGCTGCAGCTCTGGGGTCCACAAAATAAGAAAGACATGGGTCTGTTGATGTGAGTTCAGAGGAGGGACACGAAGATGCTCAGAGGGATGGAGCACCTCACCTAAGGCTGAGAGAATTTGGGTTGTTCAGCACAGAGAAGAGAAGCACTCATTGGAGCCTTCCAGTACTTAAAGGGGGCCTACAAGAAAGCTGGGGAGGGACCCTTTATCAGGGATACTGGTTTTAAACTGAAAGAAGATAGATTAGATATAAAAAGGGATTTCTTTCAGCAGTGAGGCACAGGAACAGGTTGCCCAGAGAACTTGTGGATGATCCATCCCTGGAAGTGTTCAAGGCCAGACTGGACTGAGTTCTGTGCAGCCTGGTCTAGCTGAAGGTGTCCCCGTCCATGGCAGGGGAAGTTGGACCTGTATGATGTTTGAAGTCCCTTCCAGCACAATTCACTCTGTGATTCTAAGATAAGTGACAGGGTCCCTGCCCATGCACAGAGCAGCAGGACACAAACACTGCTGCTGGACCCAGGTCTGTCCTGGCCTGAGTGCTGAGGCCTCACCATGGAGCCAGCTGGTTAAGGATGGACGTGGGTCGGTCTGCAGTTCCTCTGTGGAAGAACTGGCACAGTACAGCCTTGCAGAGGGGATAAACAGGCTGCTGCATGTTGCCTGCTGTTAATGATGTGTGCAGAGCTTCACTCCTTAATTCTGCCACTCTGCGGCTGTGTCTGCTTCTGAGCCAGGGGGTGCCTGGGAATCACTGTGCTAGTGGGGAGCTAAGCAATATCCAAGTTTTATTAGAAATCATCTCTCTAAGCTAATACAACATATCTGTTGGTAGTATTATTTACATAAATGAAAGTTTTATTATTGGCACTATTAATTTTAATATCCTGCCACCTAAAACCTGAGGAATTAAATTAACAGAACTTGAAAAAAAGCCTTGAAGTTATAGTCACATAGAAGATCAACCACAGTTATGGAAAAGAAGGACTCATACTCACCACGCCATCACTGCTGTGTAGTTTGATATCCATCTGGGAAAGAGCTTCAATATTCCCAGCTTGTGCTTTAATATTAATTCCCCGTGGTGCATCCATACTCAAAGATCGAGTTGGTGATTCCAGCCTAAAAGCAGGAGCAGGAAATTGGACAGTAGCACAATGTCATATGTTCCTTTATTTTAGAAAAATAAGTAAACATTGAGTAAGCCCTTGCAGGCTCTGAAGTGATATAAAAGATGCATTTTCCCTTTCCTTCAGGCAGACTTGAAAAAGGAGGCAGCTATTTTGAAAACCAACAAGCATCCCAAATGAAAAAATATAGATTAATTCATGATACAAATGCAAGGTATTATTTCATACACAACCACAGCTTATTTCAGTATGACAGTAACCTAATCTATCAACTTGAAACCCAGTTTTACATTAGTTAGTTTTCAATTTGTTTTCACTTTTGACATAATAAGACATTGAAATAAATACAATAAATATAGTCTGGAACTTTTTTTAATCAATGAGATTTTTGACAATGCAACAGATTGCCTTGTTGAATTAGCATGTCCTAAAATAAAAAAGGATTTAAATGAATATGATGGTACAGACAGTACAACAAGTCTTAGCTGGGCTAAGATTTCACTCTTTGTGTGTGTATGTTGTTTAACTAAATGATATCTGAAACTTAAAAACTGTTAATTTGAAATAAAAATTATAGAGTATAACAAAGAGAGTTGCAAACCTTACAGTGCCACAAGATGGCAGGAAGGCACTGTATTATCTGAGTAATCACCTCGTCAGATCAGCTGCGCAGGAATAATGATTTTTATTTTTCCAAGAGATAAGGCTTTGTTTCTTCAGAATTCTGGTATAATTTCCATGCGAAGTAGAAGGGATAGAAGTACTAATTAAAAATTATGAGAAGGAAAGAAAAAGCCCAATCCTAGCAACAGACTAGTGATTATGTTGCTTCCTTTGACCATTACCTAGAACTGCTTCACCTGGAGGCACTGCAGGATCAGAATTGATACCTATTAGGTTTTGATCACGAATATTCACTCACTTCCTGATGACACCAGGCAACACTAAACAGGTGAATATGAAGGCTAGAGAAAGTGAGACAACTGTGATCTCTGTTTACATGTGCTGGCTTTCCTATTCTCTGGACACATACCAAAGAATGTGGGTTGCATCCACAGTGCAGAACACAGACACAGTTGTTCCCAAGCCTGCATGTTCTCATCCACTGTGTTTTCTAGGGAGGTTGTGCAGAGGGCTGAGTGTGTGTGTGTGCATGCACTCCCAGCAGATGTTGTGCTGGCTCCACGGGTGCTCCACAGGTTCCAGTCTGGGTGAGAGGAAGCTGTGCCCAAGCAGGTCTTTTACTGGGAATGCATTCTGTAGTGAGTTCAGACTGACTGCCAATCACTGGCAGGAATTAGCTGTCTAATGTACTGAGACCCAAGTCTTAATTTTATTTTTGTTTTCCTGTTATTTCATTAAAACCAGAATGTAAAAGAAGACAGTTTGTGCTTGTGAGGAAGTTCAGTTGTATCTGAGTTCTGAAGAAACTAAATCCAGCTGATAACTTAAAACCTAAATCCATGATATCTCAGCACAGTCACTGAAACTTTATGTTTTATCCTCAAATCTGAAAATAGCTCAAGCAATATTGGCTTATCACAGCTGGCCAGAGTTAGCAGAAGATTCTATCTTCTCTGATCTTGAAAGGTCCCTTCCAACCCAAAGCCTCTCCCTGACACCTCCTGGGTTCATCACCTTCAACAAGTTTAAACTCCAGACTGATAAATAAATAAAATACTGATAATGGGTGAATGCATCATGGCCCCATATTGAGACCATATCCACAAAATAATCTGATGCCTCATTCCATGAATCTGAGATAGCACAAACTTCTGTCATGACCATGCTGTGTACCAGGTCATGAGTTCTGAATGAGACAATCAATATAGTATTAATAATTATTAAGCAGTGTTTGGAATTTAACTACTTTTGTTAAATTGTTTTTATGGATTTTTGCTTTAGATCTCTAAATTTATATCTCTGTGGAATAGAAAATCAGTTTTTCCCTGACTGATTAATGTGGGAGGTCTACTTCATGGGAATATTTTTCTGCACATTTGTATGCAATATACTGAAAAATTAAAAAATGTTTCTATTTTCAATCTTTAAAATTTCATCTATTTTCCTAAATTAGTGTCAAAGTAGTCAAATATAACTTTGCCATAGTTTGTCTTAACAAAAAGCTTTAAAGTCTGAAATACCTCATGTTATTTTGTAAAGCATTTCACCTACATAAGCAAACTATATGTAGGCATAAATTTGTATTTTTAAACTCCATTAAAATCACAGGACGGCAGACTGGGACAAACTTCTGAGAGTATATCAGACCTAGAGTTTAAAAAGCAATCAAACATGAGAGAAGTATTTCTTACTTTCTACAAAAATTAATGCTGGCATGAAGCCTACAGACTTCGGAAGCACTTAGATTTATGATATGACATACACATAATTTAAATTACATTGCAGAATTACATTTGCTATATTAATCACAAACTTAAATTTCTGCTGTTTATACAGGTCCTATTTCTAGATTAACTCAGCCTGGATTTGCCTAATTAAGCACGTCATTGAAGCTTCCTGGCAATGCAAACTGTTGTGAATCAGTGATGTGAACTGTAATATGTGAGATTCTAGCAAAGGCAAGAGTCAATAACACTAATGATGCATTTCTTTGTACAGTATTCAAAGGTTCAGTGTCTGAAGTCCAGATGCACTCAAAGGGAAATGGACACCTAGTGTAGGTCTGAGCTGACACCAAGTTCAGTCTGAGCTGAACCTTGGCTCTGAATGTCCCTTTGAATGTTCCCACATAGATGTGCATCTCTCAAATGGCAAAACAAGAATTCAGTTTGTTTGCAAATAATGGAGGGTGCTTGGAGAGTAAGAGGGAAGAAATTAATTGTCTTAGAGTTTCTGGTCACTTTATAATGTTTGAATTTGTGCATTAGAATGATGAGGGAATATATTGTTACCAGTCACTTTATATTTTTTTTAAACTTACAGACACATAAATTTCATTTAAGAGGATGAAGTGAATGATCTTTACCATCTAGGGAAATTAATCTATGTAATGTGCTGTCCTAAATGTGACATCTGTCACAGCCTCTATCTCACTTGGGAAGATGGATTCTGTACTTCTGAGTAGCTTCTAGGTACTGCGGTAGCTGCCAGGGTCAATTAGCAAGGGGGGTGGTGCAAGAGAAATTGATCTGGGCAGCACAACATTTGATGCCAAGGACCTGACAGCCCATTATGTGTGTCCTGAGGAGAACTCTGGACTAGGTGTTGCCAACTGGATGCCCAGAAAGTTTGGAGCACACTAGGTGTTCTCCAAGAGATCACAGCTTTCAGATTAGTTTAACACAAATGTCACCCTGTCCATGTACCCCAAACAGTTCCACAAGGAAAATCAAGATGTGGAGAGCTCAGGCCATTGGGAGATTTCTCTCCCAAGCATTGTTTCTAATTTGAATGAAGACACTCAAGTAGACATACTCACAGATTGTAAAGCAATGCAAGCCACACCTGGGCCCACTTGCAGGATAGTTACTTTGCCTGGCTCCCCTTCATCCTGATCCCTGCAGCCTGAGAAACTGCACTATGTCAGCTTATTATAGCCAGGGAAGGGTGAGGGAACAGGTGGTCCCTGGTAATAATTTACAGCTGTCATTTGCTGGATATTGGTTCTCCATAGTCCATCACAACTAAAGCAATTGATTGCAGCAAAGATGGTATTTTCTTGTTGGTAAGAGTTCCAGGAGTCAACTATACTGTCTTGTCTGGCAGCCAAAGAAATTTGGTGCTGAGCTGTGCTAAATAATTAATGGACTGTGTCAAAAAATATTCTGAGGGAACCTCAACAGAATCCAGGCTCTATATCTGAAACCATCCCAACAAATGAAAGGCTTGAGGATTTCCCTTTTCCTATAAGCACGCTGCTAACTCGTGGAATGCCAGATCACCAGAAATTGCGCAGTTGGCTGTTTTAGGGAGGATGTGAGGGCAGGGACAGCTTGCAGCAGTTCTGGTAAAGAAGCAGATGACACTGCCTGTGCATGCTGCAAGAATACAGATGTCTTTTTTTCATCCTGGTCTGGCAGGAGTCAGAAGGTGATACCTTACAGATCTTGTAAGTACCCCAAGACACTAGGAAGCTGTTTCTAGCACTGAAGAAAGAGTATCACAAGTTTCCTACTGCGCTTTGGGTTGCTTGACCTTTAGAGCAAGACAAAGGAACCAGCTTGCTCTTGGATAATTGTTTATCCTTTCCTTCTGACCCCTTTTGACCTTTCCAGCTCAGGAGTCATCATCTCTCCTGACTTCAGTGGGAAGAGAATTCCCTGGTATGACCTTAGAAGTTGCCCATCTGTATGCATTCTTCCCAGCACCTATCTAAGGAAGATCAGGATTACTGTAACTGGACTGAACAGATCCAGGATCAACACTACCTCTAATACTGTAGTGCACCCAGCAACTGTGCATCCCTGGAAGTGTCCAAGGTCTGGTTAGACAGGGCTTTGAGCAACCTGGTCTAGTGGAAGGTGTACCTGCTCATGACAGGGGGTTGGAACTAGATGATCTTTAAGGACCCTTGCAACCCAAACCACTCTATGATCCTACAGTCAAAACATCTTTCTCAAATAATCAGGTAACGAAGAGACCCTCATATACCTCCGGCATGCAAAAAGAAATCCTGCCATGAACACCTGCCCCAGAATTCATCTGACTTTGTAAAGGTTAAAGTGGAACAGAAATTAAATTATGATGATTAAACAATAAATGATTATAGTAATTTTTTATTAAAAAATGACTAGAGGTCATGGAGCAAAGGATGAATAGAAAAGGTAAGAAATGAAGAGGAAAAAAAACCATGAGGGAAAAAGGAAAATCTTTAACCTGTCAAGGAACTACTGTTTTGAAAGGCAAAAAAGCAACCTAAAGGATTCTGTGGGCTTAATTGGCCTTGGTTCTCTGTAGATGTCTGCTTTGATCCCTGCTTTTTGAATGCACGTTAACCTTTAAAAGGCAATAGGAGTATATTGACTTTTTGATTAGTCTGAAAGCAGTCTAATTCCCCAGCCATACAGCTAGACTTTGTAAGAGAGTAAACTATAGGCAGGGCATGCACTAGTCACACAGCAAAAAGAGATTGTCAGCATTTACTTATGGTGCAGTACACACAATTTCAAACCATATCCTTTCTTTATGAGGAAGCTGGATTTCTGTTAACATGAGCTGAGCAAAGCTGGGCTGGAGTTCTAGATGTGGAGAGTGAGCAGCAGGCACAGAGTAATGCCTACAGCCAATCCCTACCCATATTTACTTATGTCCCAGCAGCTTGCTGTTTTGAGGACAGGCGAGTGGGACAGAAATCAGGATGTTGCAAGAACATGATTACCCAAACTTGAACATCGTGGTGTTCTGCCTTATGGCTTTTGGTTGCTTGCCAGAAGGTCCAAAGGCAAAGAAGGACAAAACAACAGGACTGAGATCTCAGTCTCAATATAAGCCTCATTTCTGTATTTTGTAAAAGCATTTTCTTTGGAACGGCTCCTAAAATTACATCTCCTTGCAAAGAGGAAAAATGAGTTTCACAGCATATTCCATCAACTGTGTCTATCTTGAGGACACGGAAGTATCAGTATTCAACAGTAAGCTGTGATAGCTCTTACTGAATGTCAAAGAATAGAAAATACTAATGACTCATTAAATCTTCTTCCCCAATAAGCTTCTGCGTAATGAAAATATAGCAGTTACTCAGTCAAGCCTTAGCACAAAATTGTGATTTGACATAACTTCTATAAATCTTTCAAATGCTGACTGATTTTTCTTTCTAAAATGTCCCATTTTGCATCACACCTATTGAATTCCTTCACTTAGAGGTGGAATAATCGCTTCCCACCTGGATGATATTGTCTTCCACATTGCCTTTGTTCACTTCGATATTCTAAGTCTGAACTTCACTGACTTAAAGTAAATGAAATATAATGAGAAAAATTGACTGAAAAACTGCATCCATTTTTCCTTGTCAAGCCCATTAGTTGGTCAATGGTTATAATCTATCTCCCAATTTTTGTAGCTTAGTTCCAAAAAAAATAATTTTCCAAGGACTATTGCCTCTGGGAGTTGCCTGAACTAGGACGCATATTCTGTTTCAATAAGACCAATGTCAGTATGTACAGCTCTTATACACTGAACACTAAATTAACCTATTATTTATGCCACAAAAAAATGTAATATTCAAACCAGTATATTTTTAATGAATCAAATTTAACAGCAATTATCTCAAAATTTAAAATAAAGAACATTTAATAATTTTCCATCAAGTAAATCTGGCTCTTCTATTGCAGAAAAATCTACAGGAAAACTTAAGAACAGCATTAGATACAGCTTAATATTAAAACCGTGCTTTCAACTTAAGCATGCCGAAATTATTAACTCAAATAGAGGTTTTGTGCCTGTAATGAAAAAGATGTCCAGTCTCTTCTGAAAATACAGAAAAGTCGTCTGGTAACACTGTAAGAAAACACATAGGGTACAACTGAATTCAGAGAAACATGCTATGAAAATATCTGTTTAGAGGCAAGTGTACATGCACAAGAAATCCATTAGATAAAAATTACTTGGCTGGAATATAAGCAGCTGTTCATAAAGCACTTCAATTTTACAGGAATTCTGAAGCTTTTTAAACAAAATCTTCAGTGACCCTATGTTGTAGCTTAAAGACAATAAAATGATAGAGCAATCTGTTCTAATTTGATTTTTAAAGTAACCTTTTCTTTCTTTGATTCTTCTGCTTATTGCTTAAATGCATTAATGAAAACGTAATTTTAGAAGGTCCATCATTTTGCCTCCAATCACCTGGGGAAGCCTCACAATGTGCTGTGCTTTGCTGACAGGTTGTAATGCCACTGACCTCTGAAAATAAACAGAAATGTTTATTTTCTGAAACATCCTGAATACTTTCATAACAGCAGAACTACTCTGAAATAACTACACAATGCTGTAGTAGGCCCTGCCTTTCTTGCTAGTCTTCTTTCTCCAGACAATCACATTAATGCACAAAGACAGTCATGAAACACAAGCAAGTCATTACTAACAGCAGTATGGGACTTCAGTATGGCATGTATAATACTGCTGCAGATCCTGTATTTCATGTTTATGAGACTCCCCTCCCAGAGGTCTCTGTTGGTAAGGCCTAGGAGCACTTCATTACTCAATCATTTCAGGGCTGAGCTCTCATATCCGGAGGGTAAAAAAACCTCACTGAACCACTTTCATAGTTCCCTTTATTCTAACTCTTGGGAAGCAGTTTTCATCATACACAGCACAGCTGGGCTTACTGAGCTTGGCTGGGATGAAGGGGAGTCACAGTGAAATTACAAAATCATGTAATAGAGAAACAAAGAAATCAAATCACAAATACTCAATAAGCTCAAATAAGCAACCTATAGGGAATGCATTTTCTAAAGCTAAAACAGTCTTGTAATGACCTATTGGAATATTGAGCCATGGCAGTAATGGATCTTAGACTCTTTATGCTTTTTACGTTAAGACAATCATTGTAAGAAAATAAAATCATAATTAATCAGATTCTGTTTTAAGTTTAATTTTCTGTAGATAAATTAATCCATTTATCCTCATTTATGCCTATATTTAAATAATTTTATCCATGGACTTAGCTCCAAGATCTTGGATTTGGAGTGTAGTCTGTTACGTGCCCCAGTGCTGCATCAGGTCGTCTAACTTTTACATATTCCAACATTAGAGATGCAGGACCCAGGAAACCAACCTGGATTGCGTTCCTCTAGTGATGTCTGTGCTAAGGACTCCCTGACAGAAAAGCACTAACAATACAAGGCTTTCGTACTCTTATTGTGCTTCAGGCTGAGGGCAATCTGATGACCTCAGATTAGAAGAAAAGAGAGATTGTACTATTTTTCTGACACATATTTGAATAATCATAAGCTTTAAGAAATAAGTCAGTTAAAGGAGAACATTGGAGATGAGTGTGCAGTGTAGGATAGAAAACCAGAAAAATGTTAAAAACAAGAATTACAGGAGCCAAGGGAAGAACTGTAGTAGATTATAAATATAAATGTAAATACATGGGATGCATAATTTTCAAGACTGGTATAAAAAAGAAATCTGAATTTGATGCAGAAGATATAGAGAAGGTTTTGAAGGAGGAAGATATTTAGAAATTTGATAGCAAGGAAAACACTTAGACTGTATTTGAAATTCTCCAAGTCTTTAGTAAGTATTACACAACCATGGATTTTTACCAACTAAGAAAGGATACTTCTTTTAGGTAAATATGATGGTGTCATGACTTTCCTGAAAAGAAAAAGTCATAGCATTCCAAGCTAATGATTAGCTAGGAAGGACTTATTACCTCATGCCTGATATCAAACAAGAACCAGTAACTGGAAGCCATTTCTAATCCTAGTCACATGGTTATGTAAACTATGATTAGTAATTTAGAAATTATTAAATACTAGGTTCCAAGTGGAAAACCTCTATTCTGCAATTTGAACATTTCCCAGCACAGTGCCTTGTTTCTTATGATGAATTTTCATTTCCTCAGACCTTAACCAAACATGGTGTAGTTGGCAAGTGCATAATTCCTAAAGAAATACCATTGATCTCCCATTCATCATTCAAAATTAATAGAAAGAAAGAACTAGTACTAGGGCATAAATAATTGGCTCTGTTTTAGATATCTCTGTAAAATGCCCTCACAATACCTGTTGCATTCCACCAAAAGTGATGAGATGAAGCACAGGTATCTGCACCTAGATGTCCAAATAAATTGAATTAACTCCACCTGAACATCTGTCCAAACAGCTGCAAACCCCTGGGGCCGTGCTTCAGGAATATTAGTTTCTGTGTAGGTGGCTTGTGGGAGGATCCCTTTCCACTTAAGTGAATGAATGAATGAATGAATGAATGAATGAATGATTGATTTTGCTTATAGACAGAGGAGTATTCTAAACCTGGATGGACATTGAGATGCATCTGCTTATTCTGGGCACACAGAGGTCCCCTAGCTTTGGACTCAATTGCATGAATGCAGCCTAAATATGTAAGAGATGAATGGCAGCCAGGAGTGCTAAATCACATACATGAACAATGAAGAAATTATTTAGAATCAACAAAAACGTTAGTTCCATGCAGATAAAGGGTTTTTTGTATGTTTTCACTTTTTAGCCCTACTCTATATGCATAGAAAGCACAGCTGATTTTAGAATAAATAAATCTACTGGGCTTTTTTAAGCTCATTTTGCCTTATGCTAAAAATGATCAAGGATAATGATCAAGGGCAGAACCCCAAGGAACTGCATTGTTTTGGGGCGCCATTCTTAAATACCGGGAGTATCTGCTGCTCTTGAAGGTGTCAGCTGGTGTTTTCTTCAGCAAGTTTTTCTTTAATTTAGATAAAAAATTCTTAGTATAGTTTTATTTCTTCAAATAGCCTGTGTTCCAAGTTAGTTCTGTATTTATGCTGTAAATCTGAAATGCGTGGCAGCAGATGATTCCAGTAAAGCTCAGTTATGAGATTCTGGATTCAAGGGAATTGTTCAGCATAAGCACAGCAGGCACTAACACTGTTTATGGCTTAGGGGGGGATCTCTGTGCACAAGCACAATTACAAAGCCAGATTTGAATAACAGATGTTTCCAGCTCCCAAGGTTTTGGTTAACAGAATTTTTTTTTTTTTAATGTAAGCCACATAAAAGAATAGAACAGTTTCCAGATTTAATGGCACTTTGAAAAGGCTCTAGAAGCAATTTAAACAACATTTATAATGTATTGCAAAACACAGCAGATATGATTATCGCAGTGCACTAATCTGTTTACTACTTCTCCATCCATTTTAAATATTGAGGTGTTTTTTCCTGTTTGCCCACTGTCATTCAATGCAGAGTCACTGAAAGAATGAAGACTAAAGATAAGACTAAGACATGATTAAAATAGAAACCTCTTTCAAGACTGACAGTTGTGATGAAGAGTGGTAAGAGCTAATTCAAAAGAGGTCTCTCTGATGACCTCAATTTTATGATATGCTGACTCTCCAGGTAATTAAAAATGACCAAGGCCCCAGTGAATGTGATTAAATCTGGCACATCACAGATGTTTCCAGCATAGCTATCTTTTTCAAATTACTTTAATAATATTATAAAATAATGCTGTGTATTATAAAATTTTAATCTCATATAATAACAGCACTTGCATCATTGTTGTAAAAAATGGGGTTAGCATTTTCCTTATAAGTAGTTTCATAAAATTACCTTCCAAGCTGAAATTTGCCATGCCTTTCTTTTATACGTATCTCAAGCCATTTTTTATTTAATATGCTGAAACATAGCAAGATTTCAAGTAACTGGAGTTCTTCAGTAAATGCTGTTCATAGTGCCCACATGCTCTCCATGAAAACAAACACTCAAGTGAAGAGGCTTTGCTGAAAAGCAGTTAATATCCTTTCCTTATTGTGATTGTTAGGACAGTGACTGAATGTGCCACACTGTCATCAGATTCCCCAAAACTGAAGTATCACAACTGTGCACACAGTCCAAGGGAGAGGGGAAAGAGTGAATAGTGATGGTGTATATGTGCAACGCATCTTGGAAAAGCTACTCTTAGCAGGAAACATTCCCTTTTCTTTTCCCAGTGTTTCCCACACCCACATCCTTATGGTGGGTGTCTCCTATTTCCTGCCTCCTCCTCAGTTCTCTGCATATATGCATAGATATATGTGCAGATATGTGTGTAGGTGAAAGATAATGTAAGGCATGATCTGCTCAACTCAGTATTACAGCTTGGATCAGTGACAGCACCATCAGGCTTACAAACAGGGCTCCAGGTGGTCACCTGCAAGGTGGTGTCTAAAACTGTGACAATCACTAACGAAGTTTTCACAGTGGCTTCTGCTCTGGTGGAATATGCTGTAATCACTGATGACAAGTTCACTTTAGCAAACTCACTGAGCAGTCTGACATTGTCAGGGACCCAGTTCAACAGGTACATTAATCATTACAGCTTTGCTCTTTGTGCTGCTGACACAAGCATCCATGGAAAATACTTAAATGACAGCCCCATGTTTCTGTTTCTGCAGCAGAATCAACTTTTATTGGTTTTAATGTGTTAAGTGACACCTCTGAAAAATTGAGGCTTTAAGAAAAACACCAGCCACGTGACTGGAGCAAGTGAAAGTCATTTATTTTGACTTTCACTTTAGGACTAACATTTACAGGTAAAATCAGTGCTTACAAGACAACCAGATGTGATGTAATACACAAGACTTTGCTAAAAGAGTTTTTTCAAAATATCCAAGTCAGAAATGCTTCTGAAAAGATGATCAACATGTACTGTCCAACCCTCCTAAACGACATCTTTTTACACATTTGAGTCCATCAGATGAATGGAAATAAATTCTTTAAAGCTTCCAAAACACATATTTTATGGTGTTCTTAGTTAACTTGATTATGAAAATTATATGAATGCAAATGTGTATCTATCAAATTAAGGCCAAGGCTCATAAATCACACTGCAGTAGAAATATCTCAATAGTCAGGGAGCAGAGGTGCCTTGCAAACATTGAATCATAACCTTATTCCTACTTTCCATTATGTAATTCATTCTCTTCTGACTGACTGGGCTTTTGATTTACATAATGAATGCAAATCAAAATGACTCTACTTCAATTGGTTAGATGGTATTTTTAGGCAATTAGCATGCAAGCATTAGTGTTACAAATATAATTAAACAATTATTTGGCAAATGCTTTTCCCCTGGTTGGCTTCTATACATTTCTCTACATTTCCTTCATAATTCTTACTCATACAGCCATAAAACTCAACAAATTCAGTTTCCAGCTTTCTCTTATTACACAGTTTAACCACAGCAAATACTTCAAGCGCAAAAGGAAAAAATAATATCAACGGGGACTGGAAAGGATAAAAATAAGACTTCAGAAAGAATCTGAGAGAAGTAGAAACCGTAACTCCATCAGTAGAGTTACTGGATGCCACAGAACAGATGTAAAATTAAAGGGTGTATGTCAATTATGAATATATAGATAGGGAAAAGTCTACCATTAGAAAAGTAATCTACCCTAACCAGATACCTAGAAACCATACAGTTGGCCTTCAAATTATCAATATTCTGTAATATGTCAATCACATACCTGTACATACATATTTTTATGCTTTTAAGTGCTGGACAGATATTTCAGTTAAATATAAAACAATGCTTCCTTAATTACACATTTGAAGTTTTATTTAATACCAATATTAAACATTTGTTTAGAATCCATTTCCCTGAGGAGTACTGAAATATTTTCAGTATATACCCATAAACCATTAAATATACCCATATTCTGGTAACATATATCTCTCTATAAATTTATAATCGTACTCTGACAAAAGCTGACTCTCTGGAACAGTGATATCATTCCTGCTATAGAGCTTTCCAAAATCAAGAATAGTGGAATGATGTGGATCATTCTGAACTTGGATGCAAACCCTCAGTTAAAAGTCTGAATACCACAAGCTGAGTGTACTAAAAGTGATTTCCCACAGGATTTGTGCTCAGAAGGCACAGTTGTTGGCAGTCAGACAGCCATACACAGCAAATATGAGAACAAAGATAGTACTAAGTTGTAAGCGTTATATTCATTATTCATAGTATACAGTTAGTTGATAAATGGAAAAATGCCACATTTGTAAGGAGATTTTTGTAAGCTCGGGAAATGCAAATGTTCATCTCAGAAACATTGTTCTGAGATTTAAAGAGTTTTGCTGATCCACTGTTTTCCCTTAGAAAACCACAAGCAATGTAGACCACAAGAAGCAAATGGTATCAAAATGACAAAACTATGTATAAACTCCATGTTATTGAAGGATACAAAATTTAGGAGCAACACAGGAATAGGCTAAATAATATTCTAAGCTGTTGTAAGTTATCATAAAAATATGTTAGCATATAAAATATGTTAGACTGGAAAAATGTCTAAACTTAGACACCAGTTTTCATAGAGAATGTTATTTGATAACAGGGGATATAAAAAGGTATGTGTGCTGGCATGAAACTTGGGATAGTATCAGAAGAGGCTATTTCCAGTGCTTAACATGGAACCTGAGGAAAAGATGGCTTTTAGGGAACTGTTATAAACGTCTCTGTCTACATCATCTAGTTCCAGTAGTAGCTGTTACAGATTTTTGACCTACATTTTGGGTCACAAGGTATGTGTCTGAACATGAGCTTTCCTAATTCTGTTTAAATTCAAGTTTTTCTGGGAAGGAAGACACCTGTTTTCCATTAAATCTTTGCTGTGATCCAGTTAGAGGTGTCAGCTAAATAAATTCTTGGGAAACACCAGGAGACTTGACTGAGGTAAGTTCTCAAGGTGCCAAATACATACCAAAGTCCAAGGCCTCATGAAGAGCCATGGAAAAGTCTACAAAATAGCTTGGCAGGAATAAAGAGCTGGATCGTATCAATCACTGACATATTTCCGTCCTCACTATGGCAATTGGCTGTTTTCAACCAGGTGCCTCCTCAGTGGTATTTGTCTGGGAAGGATATTTCCTGGATATATCCAAACCTCCCTGGTGACGCTCAACATTTCTTTGAGATGTCTGTTGGATACTTCTTACATGCAAGGCGCCATTTTTAGGTGTGCAACTGGTACTAAAGTCTTCACAAATTTTGTAAATGGATCTTACTTAGATATAGGAAGTCCATTAAAGGAATTAAAAAGTAGGCAATGCTATTTTAAACTTAGGAAAGCTACAATCTTGAAATGTAGGTTTTGTTGTTTTAATCCTTCCTACCAGTTGGAAGTAAGTGTGAGCACATCTCCTTTTCTTGATGAGTGAGTCAAAAATTTTATTTTTTAGACTGAAAAGGACTCTATAATTTTCCTTCAAATTGCAAATGAAAGGACAGTCACTGACCACAGTATAATTGCATTGCTCTAAGTTAGCTATAAAAAGACACGTTCTAACACACACGTCTTTGTTTCCAAAAAAAAGTCTATCTTGAAATTCAGCATTTAGACAAGAAAGCCAGCAGAATTTGTAATTCAGAGGCCATTTGTGTCAGCTTTGTTTGAAATCCTGCTCTAACTGTAAATGATAGAGAAAGAATGTGGCCCCCGTTCATATGACAGAAACTGAAAAATTACAAGCAGTAACAGCTTTCCAGTCAGCTCCTTGAAACCTGCAACTCCATTTGTAGTGGATGGGGTTTCTCAAAACACTATTCCCCACATTTAATGCTGCAGACCATGGCACTTTATAACACATTCACCCAGCATATCACAACCACATGGCACAGCGCAATCACTGGAGGAAAAATAAAGGAAAAATAGGACAAGATTAATAGATGGTGAAAGTGTGGAGATAAGGCTCAAGGTAAGCAAATATGTAATGGTAACCATAACTCTGTGCTCACTACCCTAATTTGGAAATGAAGCATTTTCAAATCTAAACTAGGAAAGTCATACTTTAAATTTTTATATTGAAGTGCTTTTCAGTGGGTAGGTACCTGTATTTAAATGTGTGGAATGAAACAGAATATTTATGAAGCATTACAAAATACAAATTTTTTTGCAAATTTGTCTGAACTCCTTCACAACAGAATGCATGAATTTTGCTTATGCTGACATTTAAGATTACCCTTGAAAGTAACCTTTTTCCAGCTTGACAAAATGGTTTTCACTGGCTACATCTTCATTTACCATCTGCACTGCAGACCACTGCAGACCAGTACATTTCCTTCTTAAACCTCCCCAGAAGCCCTTAATGAGAAAATGAAATCATTGCCATCTCTGCTTTTAAATTTGACACTGATTATGACAGAAAAAGAAAACAAATTAAAGGACTGAGGCATCCTGAACTGCTCTGGGTAAAGGCCTACCAGGACAGGAGAGAAAAGAGGGATGTTTTACAAGGGCATATAGTGATACAGCATGGAGGAAAGATTTAGATTAGATATTGGGAAAAAATTCTTTGCTGCGAGGATAGTAGGGCACTGGAACAGGATGCCCAGAGAAGCTGTGGATGGTGGAGGTGTCCAAGGCCAGGCTGGGTGGGACTCTGAGCAACCTGGTTTGGTGGGAGATGCCCATGGCAGGAAGAGTTGGACCTTGATGATCTTTAAGGTTCCTTCCAGCCCAATCTATTCTATGCTGGCATGAGCGAGTGGTGTACACATTGCACTAATGCCCTAATGCCCAGAAAATCAGTTTTCTTAGGGCTAAGCTAAGTTTCTAGCACAGGTGTTTAGCAGCTCTGGGTTCCTGTCAAATACAGTCACAAGTGTGTCAGTGGCCATGTTGCTAATTCCCTGGTATCACAGTAATTACTATCAAACTTCTGTTAATTCTGGAGAAGTCTGTACTTCCCACTACTTTTAAGTTAATTGAAGACAGAACTGAGTGTGATTTTATGTGTTACATTTGAGCTCCGCTAACAAATAGCAACATTCCAGATCAAAATGTGTATTTATAGTTGACACGGTAAAAATCACTGAAGAGGTAAGCTGTGAGGCAAATTAATTCATAGAGGAGAACTTTAGCAACACTTTGAATTAAATTCAGTGTTTTCCTTCCTACTGTTATCCTATTTGAAAAAGAGGCAGAAAATTATACTAACAATATTTGTATAGTCAAGAACATTGTAACTGTTGTTAAACAAAAGTGCAAGTAAGAACTTAAAATGTAACAGTGCATAACAGACGTAGAATAAAACTACATTAACCCTATTCAAATATTAATTGATTATGAATTTGAAGCAATGTAAAAACCATGGAAAATAATAGATACATATCCAATCAAAATTTGCACAGAGCTTCTTGATTTTGCAATTAAGAAATCTGATTTCCTACTTCACTGAGGTTGAGATAATCACAGAAAATGTCAAATTTACAACATAATGAGTCCACTTCCCACAAAACCAGACAATGTGCATTTAAAATGCAGAATATTAGTCAAAGTTTCCCACATCCAAATTCTACCATAACAGAAGAAACATATTTTTGAAAGTGGGCATCAATATGTTAAAAATTATGACTTGAGCTCATACTGTCTTCAAATGCAAGCACAATGTAAATTTTAAATATAAATGAGATAATCAAAATAATTATCTTAACGGTCTCTCTCTCATTTGTCATTATCAATTTGAAAATTCAATCAGCAAGATACAGACAGTGTTTTTGAAAGCTTTCATCAGCCTCCACTACTCTCTAGTAGTTATCCCTATTGGAGAGGAAAACTAAAAAGAGAAATTATGACAAAAAATTAGCAAACTGCCAAGGTATGAAAGAACAGAAATACAATTGTTAAAGACATCCTCTTTCATTTCAAATCTTTCTTTGAACTGGCATGTAAAATGAAAAATAACATGTTCATGAAGAGAATATAATTTGACTTTATTACCTCATCATAACCAGCATATTATAAACTAATTTGGGATACTCAAAATTAAATAGAAAAATGCACAAAAAAAGGCTATCCTTGAATTAAGGAGCTCTGAAACATACAAAGTACTTAATAATGATTTTCTCAGCCCAGACTGCTTTTTAGTAATTTTTAATGTTTTTTTCTTGATCTCACTTTTCTTTCTACCATCTTCTCTGAGGTTGCCCAAACCAATTTTTAATTCTCTTCATACATTAGAGCTAGTAACAAAGTAGAAAAGCTGTATTTCAAAGTCTTTCAAAACTGCAAAATATAAGTTTACACAAAATCTTTCCATGGGGGTTTTAAACATGTTCACCAACAGCAACGAACAATTCATAGTATATTTCAAAATTGCAGAACAATATATATGATTTTCCTTCAAAATAATAACTTGTCACGTAAACCAGAAAAAAAGTTATTAGCAATTCTGTGTTGAAAAATGTGAATATTTATAAAAAATCACATTTACTTATTAGATTTATGTATAAATTCTTACCTAAGCTGTTTAAAAGCTTCTGCTTTCACAAGTGGTGTTTCTACAGAATGTTCAAAAAGTGCCCCTTCAGGCCCTGCAAAAAAAAAACCAAAAGAAGAAAAACACTGTAATGTAACACAAGAGTGTTATTTTTTTAATATGGCCACTTTGATGTTGGACATCAAGAGAACACATGTTAAGAATTAAAAGACAATTTAAATATAGCTATGTTACCATTGCAGTATTGGCTGGACAAGTACAATACAGAAGTAATGTAAATTTACAGCTGTAAATTCTTAAAAGGGTTTGAAGACAGATAAATTTAAAACTACTTGCGACAATAAAATAAGTAAATAAGATTTCTACAATGTAACTTTTAATACAGTTAATAGAGATAATTAAACCCATACAAAATCTTCGCAAATGCTACAGTCCTAAGTAATCATATTTATTTCAGACTGCTCCATGCATATCACAATTTCTGTCATATAGCTTTATCAAAGATTTTCCCCTATTTATAGGCAGACTTGCGGAATATGAAATGGTGTTTCTGCATGCAAATGTTAATGACTATGGGATCAGATAGTTTACATCTTGACGTATGAGTAGTTTCATTCCAAAGAGGAAGAAACGGTGGACACCCAGCCTCACCAGGATCCTCCCTGTTGGACCTGAAAATCTTCCAAGGATCTCCGTGTCTGCTCTCCTGAGTATTAGCATTATTTCAGTATCACCAGCCCAGTGACCACCTTCCACCTAAGCTCCTCTAGGATCAGGAAATCAGCTGACATAGGACAAAAGCCCCTAAGCAACAGAGACAGCTCAAAAAAAGCAGCTGAACACCACCACCTACAGCGAAGGTGGAGCTTCTCAACTTTTGTTCCTTGGCTTTGTGAACACACTCATCAAAAACTGGAGAGGTCTTAGGTTGAGAGATCTTCTCCGGCTTTGAGGATTCACATACCTGAGCACTTTCCAGGTGAGTATGTAGCAAGGCAATATATTTTAATAGTTAGGATATTAGTCAAGGTGGGTTGTCTGGCTGCTCTTCATGCCATTACCCTCTGGAAAGAATTCTGGGCTGTAAAAATCCCTACATTAGGGATCTGGGCTCTGTCTAGACAGAGAATGGCAATGGATGATTAATAAGTATGGTGTAGATTGTATAAATGTGGCATTAGATTGTATTAAATGTGGTATAAAGGGAAAAAGAGAATTAAAAATTGGTTGGGGCAACCTCAGAGAGCATGGTAAAAGGAAAAGAAGTGAAATAAAGAGAAAACATTAAAAATTAATACATTGCTGAGACAACTGATAGGAAGACTGTGTCTTCAGGACTGCAGGAAAATTCTCAGAATGTCCTGAGAAAGCATGAAATGTGCTGCATTTTGAGAAGAGTTTTAGCTGAAATCCTGATTCCTTGGAATGAAATCTCCTTGTATGGAAGAGAAGAACACAAGATACAAGAATTATCATATTAAATCACTTCGGCACTTTGACCAATCATTGATTTACCAAGCTTGAATTTAAATTTTATTTAGCCTTTGATACTCTTCTCATAAATTTAAATAGATTAATCTTTCTGTAAATTACAAACTGGCATAAATATAATAGAGGAAAATACAAAATTTATTAGTTCAGACAGAACTTTAACCCTGCTTTATTAACATTTAATTTCATTTTCATTAAGATTATTCTGCAGCTTAAGGAATTAAAAATGTTTATCAGAAAATGCTGATTTGGTACAACTAAGATATTTTGCAGTGATATCCTGATATGTTAAAAGTGCAGATGTGGCACCTGGGGACACAATTCAGTGGTAGACTTAGCAGTGCTGGGTTAATAATGGTTTAGCTCAGTGATCTTAGAGTTCTTTTCCAACCTTAGTGATCCTACAATCCCACGATTCTATAAAGACAAGTAAGTGGTTACAGAGATAATATCAGTTTCATGGAAATAGGAGCTAATGGAAGAAAGAGAACAGGAAACACCAGTGTTGATGTTCTCGGTGTGGGCAGATGGTGTAAAATGGAATGAAAAGGCTTACTTCCATATTCTAGAGCTGTCACCACTAAGCAAGAATAAAACCTTGCCTTTAATGTCAGTAAAACTCCTTCATCAAACAGCATTAAGTTTTACCAGTATACCACTAAAACAAAAAAAATCTCAGGGCAACCTTTTTTGGAAAATGGCCCTAAATTAATTTCCTGTCTTCATTTCCTAGTTTAACTGTGATATGACTATTACTATATTTACTATTTTATAGGCTACTGTTTATTAAGATATTGTAATTTATTCCTAAAATACACAAAAACAAGATACTAATTTTCTCAATGACAGGATTGAAGTCAGCAAGATTCATTAACACCCCACGCACCCTGTGTGAGGCAAGGACCATTTGCCTCCTCAAAGTCTAACAGAATGTTTACTCATACCCTCAAATTGCCTCCTACTTAACTTACCTTCTGAGCAGAAGTGTTTAAATTAAACACACACTGTCACATTCACATTACACTTCAGCATTAGCTACGCAATCTGAAAGCCTTTGCACAGAACAGAGCAAATACTCCAGAGGATTTTTATAAAAGACAAACAAGCAGAAGGGCAAGTAGTAAACTAGAGAAAGGGTGATGTAATTATGCTTCTCCATAAAAACCTGATCCTCTCTGCCCTGCCAGCTTTCCTTTAGGAAAAAAAAAAGTGTAGGTGTGGCATTTGGGGATGTGATTTAGAGGTGAACATAGCAGTGTTAGGTTTATGGTTGGATGGTATCTTAAGAGATCTTCTCTAACCTTTACAATTCTATGTTTCTATGAACCTGCCATGTCGATGTTTTATAAAGCCAATCAATACAGTTACAAGGTGGTTTCACTGTCACTAGTGCCAGCTAAATGTACAATACCTTCCTAGAACAAAACATGGATGTTCAGTACTGCCACAGCAACAGGCATAATATGCCTGCAAAACACAGGTCCTTACTGAAACAATATTGAAGAGGATGCAGATTTTGTCCATGCTCCTTCAGGAGCAGTAATGGTCACAAAGGGTTAAACCCAGCTTCAGTTTCATAAACACTGAGATGTGTCTGTGATGTAGATGTCACAGATGGGCCAGAGGCAGTGTTTCTTTGCCTCCTTGTATGTCCTTACTGTCATCTGGGACACCCTTGTGTGTCCTGCCTGGCCTCCAGCTGCCACGACCACAGGAAGCATCTCTGGGAGACAAAGCGATACCATGTGGTGTCTCACACAGCCCAGGGTGTTTCACACGCAGCTGGATGTTAATGTTTGAGCAGGTGAGCTCAGCCCCTATCTCCTACACCCAAGGCAGATGTCAAGCCCTGGAGCCCTCCCCAAAGCAGAGGAGAGCTTTGATGGGCACAAGAGCTCTGCCCAGGGAAGGTGCCTGTGTCTCTCCGTGCCCCAGGGAAACGTGACCACCCAGACCTGCACTGACCCCACGGGGTATCGGAGGCACGTTCCTAGCTGAGGCCTTCCCCAGGCATTTGCTCTTCTCTGATTTGCACTGTTCTATTCTACACAGGGGCCAGAGAACGTCTGACTGAAATAGTATGAATTGAAACATACTAATTGTAGGAAAATGACAATTCTTGAGGTGTGGGATTGGATTATATTACTCTTAGACATTTTCCTTTGTCTTGAAATATCATAAATCATACACATTTGCTCTCTGCTATATTATATTTTAGTTGAAAACTGTCAGGTTTTCTAAAAATCATTACTGAGCTTTTCATCATTCACATAAATAAGGAGACGTAAAATCAAATAGTTCACTACACTGTACATAAAAAACTGCAAAATGTTCTTTTTGTATTTTAAGCCAAGGATTATCTGTTTTTTATGGTATGAACTTTTCAAAATTTATTTCACATTGATCTTGTTCTCTATCTAAAATGTTTAAAAATAGTCTCAGTATATATTAGTGTTACTAATTTATCCTTCATGCTAATAGTATCATTTAAATCACAATAATTTATCCTTCATGCTAATAGTATCATTTAAATCACAATTTTAATAAATTAATTTGAAGCAAAGTAGGCATGAATCTCCTCTCACATTAATTTTACACTGAAATAACCTCATTGACTTTAATGTATTTGCTTTTGAATTTTACTACAGTGTAAAAAAGAAACAGGCAATGTGTCTTAGTACAATATCTACTGAAGTAAATAATTATCAATGCACTGTAAAGATTAATATTGGATGAGTGAGTCATTAATATTAGCATAACAACTTCAACTCGTGTATGAATGATTTTTACTTACTTTGAGCAGAGACAGACCTTTTCCAAATCAGTTAACAATTATGCAGTTTCTCATATCTTTGTTAAACACGCTTTTCTATTAAAGTTTAGCATCCCTTGGGCAAACAATAATTATTTGATATGGTTTCCTGGTTAAACAAAGTTGTAATTTCAATTAGGTTAAAAAGTAAAAAACCTTAAGATAAGACCCTCAGGCGTAAACAAAATTTATTAACATAATTATTATAACTTAACTTTGGCTTTGAAACACTAATTGTATAGTTACTACCATATTTATAGTTTTGATAGTGAAATAATATGAATCTATTCATTGAAATGAAAACCTCAAGATTTCAGAGGACCAGTAATTAGTGAAGGCCAAACATGACAGTTGCAATCAGGAAAAGAATATTAAAAAATTAATTGAAAAGAAATTACAGAATAATTTCAGTATTTCCTTTGATGGATTCTTCTGCTCAAAGAGAAATCACACCTTGATGTATCTATTTTAATGCTACCTAGAAAATGAAGGTTGACTTTATCAGGTTGTATGAAAGGAAGTAGCTTTTCATGTGATAACTTTGACATATTACTTTGTAAATGAGTACTTCAGTGATTTGAAGAAACAGCCTAAGACAAACTTTGCTCTTGACAGGTGACATTTAAGATATACTACAAATATCTTCCTGTGACATATGTGCTACTCACAGAACAGAAATACAGTAGCTTTCACTTTGAAAGAGAACTATATAAAAATATCAGAGAGATATTTCTCTCCCTAAAGTTTTCACGGTTCAGACTCATTACTACTCAGAATGGAAAATCTAGAATTTTTTCAGCTTCAGACATCATGCACTGGAAACATTAAGTAATTCAAAAAAGGTGGACTATTGAAAATCAAAGAGAACTCCGACACTGTGAGAAGGAGAGAGAATGATGTATTTGATTTTATTTTATTAGAAGGTTAATTAATTACTTTATTATACTATACTATATACATTGCATCTAAACTGAATCTGTTATGCACACACTCTGCACAGAACTGCATTCATCACTTAACTCCCTTGTGACTGCCAGCAGACAGTCTCGACACACACACTTCTGGCCCTGATAGGCCAAGGAAACAAAACAACTTCATTTTGAATAAACAATCTCTATATTACATTCCACTTCAACACAACACAAACACAGCAAGTAATAAAAATTGTCTTTTCCCTTACTCTGAGGTTCAGAGAATGTGAATCTCAGAAATATTCTTAGAAAGAATTGTTCCTTGCTTTTCTCTATTAAGAGAATGTAGCAACAGTGGTCCACTACAGTTCCAGTTATTAATGGCTTTAAAATAAAATACATGCACATTTACACATTTTATAAAATATTCACACATTTTATATATATATATATATATATATATATATATATATATATATATATATATATATATATATATATATATTCTTACTGATTATTTATTGAAAAAGGTCAGATTATCTTCATATTTCTGTTTCCTAATGAGGTAAAACAAGAACTTGCATTCACACATAATAACATATTTAAAAATTCCATTCTTATTTTGCCTTTCATATGGGTGTTAACTGAGCACTTCTTAAACCATTACAAACCTGTGACTCGAAGCTTATCTGTACCAATTACAACTTCATTTTCATCCACTGTAAAAAGTGGCTTTCCATCCTTTGAGTTGATCTGAAATTGCTGACTGTGGAATTCTACCATTTTAGGACCTGCAAAACACAGTAGAATAATGGAATAATTTCATCATCTTTCTTCAATTTTATATATAAATTAATAATTGTAATTGTTATGTTAACAATGTAGTGACTCATTTAAGTACACTGAAGGGCATGAAGCACTCAGATATTCTAAGGATAGTGAACTTGTAAGTTCTGAAATAGATTAAGTCTATTTACATGCTACAATTTGTTGTTCAAAAGCATGCCTTGGAGTCTTCCTTTGTAGTTGGGTTTCCAGGGAATCTAGAAATACCCACACAAATTGATCCAGACTAACATTAATGTCCTTGGTGTTAAAACTGCTTTGATCAAATTAATCTTTGGGTTTTTTTTTGTTTTTATCAAAGTCTTTGCAGCATCATCCCTTTTCACTAGGGAGACTCAAATGCTTTAAAATTACAAACATCCCATGTAAGAGCAGGACCTCAGCTCTTCCTAACAGATGTCAGTTTGCCTCCACATATCTAACAAATGCTACTGATCATGTTCTTAAGGGTTTCAAGAAGCTAAGAGAATATTTACAATTGATTCTGGTACTCTAAAAATGAAAATAATATGAGCAAGAGAGTTTGTGCGTAGTTCCAGATCCTAAATTCACTAAAACATCCTGTTGTACAAGTATTGGCTTGGTAAGCAGATAAAAATCAAACTCTTAATATTCCCTCTACTAACAACTTGATCAATTAAAATTCACACCACATCAAGCCTGAATATCTATTACGTAGAGTTGTCATCATAAATCTATATTCAGAATTAAAATTACAGAGAATGGTCAAAGCAGTTAAGACTCCTTTTCAGCAATTTTTAATAAATGTATTTCAAAAACTATCCACAGGACCGAGAGCACTGAACTGCTTCCTTCCCATTAAGAACCTGTTTTCCCATGTCTGCTCCCATAAATATTAAATATATTCCAGGCAGTAATTCTTAAAAGAAAGAGGATTTTTTTTTTTTTTTTTAAGTTCTTATGTTAAATGAAATACACGCAGGTATTTCACAAATCTGGCTGGTAGCTGGTATGAGAGAAGCACACCATGAGGCTCCATACAAATTGCTTATTGCTTCACTCAAGAGACCAAAACCAAACACAGAGTTAGAGAAGCCATAATGTCCTAAACTAGGGCAATGATTTTAAGGCATAAAACCCAATATTGATTCTACTTGAAAATGGTCAGCATAGAGGGCTGAGGTCTGCATTATGTTATGTTCTGCAGCACATGTGCACCCAAGCACAGCCTTATGGACCCCAATTTGACTCTTCTCTAAAGTTATTCTGAAGCTCATGACTTTATTTCTGAGAAGTATGTTGCAAAAAGTGATATCAGAAAATATCTTCGTTAAGTGAAAAGGCCTTAAACAGCATTTAAAAAAAAATTCTTTACACCAAAAGAAACAGTAAGTGAGGCAGGGATGGATCCCTGTCAGTGGTTTCCTAGAGAATCTTGGTTAAGGTTTTATTTAAGCTTCCTTCCAACCCGAGTCATTTTATGGTTTAGTGACTGATTGTTCCTGTTTGTGCCCAGCAACAATAATGAAAATGGCCTTTTATGTAGTGTAGCTAGATCCTTGTGTTTTCAAACAAATCAAAGGCTTGAGTAAAATGGATATTATCAATTTTACCAGTGCTGCAGAGGCTGGTCCCTCATGCTTCCCATTCATTCAACCCCATGATTTTAAAAGCTAGCTTAATTAAGGAAAACCTCTGCAGGCACTGTGAGAGCACTCACTGAACATTTCATATGTTCCAAAGGTACTTTAACTTGTCCCTCTTTGAAACTCCGACTCATGGCCTTGCCCATGCTGGATTTGCATTCAGACTGTTTGATTCTGGACCTTGCACACTTGAATAAATCTTTAACAAGAATCTTTAGGTCCACAGTTTTCTTAACATAAGTGCACAACTAATGTGAGACAAGGACTGTCCTATAGATAATCTTCAATATCAGAGAATGGTATGAATAATAACTGATGTATTTTGAATCTTAAGAGGAGATGCTAGGGTAAACAAAATTCAAGCATGTTTTATTCATGCTAGAGATGAGACATCTCAGGGTTTCAAAAAGAAGTAATAGGCTTTCACATAAATGGGAATACGTTTATGTAATGAAAAGTAGCCATTAATTTCTCTTAATGGTATTCCACAATACACATAAACTAGCTATATTGCAATAACACTAATTGTATCATAATCCCAGTGAGATTAATTTTCAACTCACAAAAAGCAGCTAAACTCAGTATCTGAAAGTGTAATCTCCTAATGCCTAAATGTGTTTTGTTTACCACCCTAGTGTATTAACTACATATAAGTCAACTAATACTATATAATCATATTTGCTGATAAAATCCTACGATTAAAAATGTAACCTGACTGAATGCAGGTTATAGAAAGTATTTGTTTTCTGCTTGCTGTCACATGTGTCACACGAATTTCCAGGTCAATGGGTTATTCTTGCTAATCAGGCTGATTATTGCCTGCTGTTTCTGTGTGTTTCCTCCTTTAATGCGCAGTCATGAAGCAGACCTTGTAAGTGATCTTCACGTCACATACCTCTTGACACTGAGGATGCTGCTTTAAATGGTGAACTTTTTTTTTTATCAAAAAGCAACTGACATGCTGCTAAAAAGACTTCATTTTTATTTGTCCTCACTCTTTACTTCCCCAGAGATTTTCCAGGGAAGGAAGCTCTTTTGTTTAGTACTCCATTTCAGTTGAAAAGCATTTTAATAAACTGTCTTATACTGCTACACAACCTTTGAATTCCAGGCCAATACAAATATAGATGTACCAGACAGCAAAGGATCTTCTGTCAAAAGCAGGGCCAGCCATAAAATAAATATCTACTTAATGCCAATGAAATCTGAGGAGTCTGAAATTTGAAGAGTCTGCCTACATGTTAGCAGCAGGCAGACTCTTCAAACAGTTAGTTCTGCCAAATACTAAACATTTTTAGTGTGTCTTCAGATCTTTCAGAAGAAAAGGCTTTCCAACACTGGATTTACTTCTATCATTAAGTAATTTAATATCTTTTATTTTCTTACTCTCTTTTCTTATCTGCCATTTCTAATTAACCTGTGGCTGTCAGCTGCTCTGTATGCTTTACTCTTCTCCTACCACCTAGAATCATTGAAATAGTGGGTACAAACCAAAATCCTGAGTACTCTTTGGTATTCCTATGTCATTTCCTTTTTTAGTTAATTTTTATTAAACTGAAGCACCTTACTTAAAATAAGATGTCATTAAAAGTGTATTAAAAATGTAATACTCCTACAGATTCAGTTCTCATTCCATGAATGATAGAATACAATACCAAGAAATGTAAAGTTCTTACTTTCAGAGACATAAAACTGATTAAATTTTCATATGGAACAGTATGGTATTTCATTACAACAAAGGCATTATTATGGAGAATATGCAACACATTTCACATACACATTTTATTTCCATAACATACATCTCTCATAGGTTTGAACAACAACTCTAATACATTAATAGAACACTTGCTGCTCCTGTTTCCCCTTTTTCTCTCAGTTTTCCTTTTATGCAACAGATGAAACAATTATGACCTCTCAGATCAAAGTAAAAGTGCCTTACTGTCACCACTGTTTATACTTTGTTGTGATCTGTGATTGAACTCAAGTCTAGAGATCTTAAAAAATTGGTCACCTTTTCTCATAGGCTTAATGAATCCAAATTTTGTTACATGATGAAGAACTTCAACAGGGAAAGCTGAAACACAGTCCTCAGACAGATAAGGTGAAAATCAAAATACTAAAGGAGATGAGGCATGATAATATGAAACCCTGTATGCAGACAGGATAGCTGATCTGTCTCTCTCATTCCTAAGTGAGTACTTTAACTACTTTATCATCTGTATAATGGATATTCTTCTTCCCCTTTTCCTCTTTTTTTAAAAAATAAAGTCATGAGTGTACTTTCATAAGGTCAACTCCTGCACTCTGTTTCAGCACTATCCAAAGTCTACCTACTGGATCTGGGCAGAGGACAGTGTGAGAGGATCAGCTGGACAGATGGGGCATGATTCACTTGACAATATCGCTGTCTAGTACCCTTATACCTTCTTTCGTGTTCTCTGCCCGGCCTTCAGCTTATTTCAGATGTCCTAGAGTGTCTAGGACTCCTATATCAGACCAGAAAGTCTGACATGGGGTCTGTAAGCAAAATGAGCCCTTCCAGCTTGTCAGCTGAAGACTGGGCAAGATGGAATCACAGGAGAATGCAAGCCAGAGGTCACCTCTCTGTGTCCTACCTCCTAACCACAGCAGGGTCAGTTCAATTGGAAGTTAGATAGATAAAGGTGCTTAGGGTCTTGTCCAGATGAAATTTTAATACCTCTGAGGAAGGTAATTTATCAGCCTCTCTGAGTAATCTGTTCCCACGGTTAATCATGGAACAGTGGTGATTCTCCTCCACCCCTTCTATCCAGTTGCATTTTGCTTCTCTGCAACCTGTGACCATTGCCATTTGCCCTCCTGCTGTGCACCTCAAATTGGGATTCATGCTAGTGATTGGACAGCAGGAAATAGCCTCAACCAAGAGAGGTTCAGGTTTGATATTAGGAAAAAAGTTTCTCCACTAAAAGAGTGGTTAAACCTTGGAACAGGCTACCCTGGGAAGTGGGTTCAGAAGTGTTCAAAAAATGAGTAGATGTGGCACTTTGTGATATGCTTTAGTTGGTACAGTGGTATTTGGTCCAAGGTTGGACTTGACCTTGGAGGTCTTCTTCAACCTTAATGATTCTACGATTTATTTTGTCTCTAGCCCTCCTAGTATTGGCACAAGTTAGAAGCTCTCCTTAAGCTTTCTCTTCTTGCAGGTTAAACAAACACAGCCTCTTCAGACTCTTACACTTCTTGTGCTTCCACTCCCTGGCCATCTGAACAGCTCCCTTTGGGTGTCTCCTCTGCTGGCTCACAGCTCCATCACACCAGAGAGGGCTGCACAGAATTCCAGCTGCAGCCTCCCAGGTGAGGGATGGTGCAGCCCAGTGCTCATTGCCACAAGGCTACACTGCAGGTACATGTTCAAGCTGTCCATCAGGACTGGGAGTGTCTTCTGTAGACGCGCTGCACAAAGATAGGGGCATGGCTCCTTTTTTGAGCCGTATCTGCCATCATGGTTTGAAACTGCTGTTGCATTTGAAGTGACTAGGATTTTAGATGTATTAATTATCCAAATTCTATCTTACAGTCTCAGTAAATTTCAGCTGCTTTAAGCTAGCCTTTACAAATTCATCTAGCATTAACCAATGCCAAAAATTCCATTATTTTTGGTGCAGAAACTATCCTCACCTTTAGCAGTAACTATTACCTTCCAATTACCACCCAATTACTTATGTTAATAATTACTGTACCACTGAACCCAAAATATATCTGGGATTGGAAATTTAATGAAACTGTTAAAATTGAGAAGGTTATAAAACCTTTAATAATTCCCCTTTTTTCATTTATTTTGAATTATTTCCTCCCATTGGAATAAAGAGACAATGAAGTTACTCAGATTAGTAATTGCTCTCTGATGAGGGACAAGTGTCCCCCAAATGGTTATTTTCCAAATAAAAAATGGCTTCCCAAATATTAGTGGACTTTTTTTCAGAGCCAAGCTCTGTAGTATTATGTCTTCTTCTAGAATAAGTGAGAAGAAAAGTGACAGCATAGGATTCAAGTTCCCTGACCCAGGTTAAATTCCCCCTTAATGTGATGCTGTCATATTTAACAATTTGGCAATGCATGTTATCATAGAATCACAGAATGGTCTGGATTGGAAGGGACTTTAAAGAATTTGTAGTTTCAACCCCCTGAAATGGGAAGGAGCACCTTCCACTAGATCAGGTTTCTCAAAGCTCCATCCAAGCCTGGCCTTGAACATCTCCAGGGATGGGGCAGCTACAGTTTCTCTGGGCACACTGTTCCAGTGCCCCTCTACCCTCACATTAAGTATCTGATTAACTCCTAGAGGATGTTTTAATTCTGACTTAAGTCAGTCTGTCTGATTGTGAACATCATCATTAATTTCTTCATAAAGATTATCATATTTGGGGACAGGGTGTGCATATCTTGCTATGGGAAGCATCCTGCTCTACATGTTGCTTAGACCATCAATGCTATTTTTTTTTCAGAAGAGGATATTTTGAGTCTAAATATTAAATTGTATTTTCATTTGCTTAGCTAGCTCTCATTTAAATGTATCTTGAATATTTCTTACTGTTTTCTGCTAATTGTTTTAATTATTTTCAACATGATATACATTCAAATACTCAAGGGTCTCACAAAAGACTTAAAAGCATTTGCATTTAATGCATATTAAAAAGCATGTGCATTTAATGAATATTCTCTTAAAAACGGGAATTAATTAAAAAGTCTGTAAATGTTTTAGCAGTCACCTGTCACTCTCTCAATCTTATCTATCTAACCAAATTTTACTTTAAATAAACTAGCATGTATGTCTTTATATGATCAGATTCACTGATAGTTAAAATTGTTATGCTTAAGGAAGTAAACATTCCTACTTTAATCCCCTTCAAATAAATACTCTAAATTCTTGATCATAGGAATACTTAATCACCTCACAAATACTTCAATGAATTTTCAGATTTATCCTTCTATTAATTGCTCCTGTGTTGTATCTTCCTTCCTTATGGCCCAGCTGGACAGCAATTAAAGTTGTGCAAATAATCATCCTGCAGACAAAAGATCTTCAAGTAATACATTCTGCCTTTTATCTTAAAGATAAGAAAGAATTTGTTTGGACAAAAATGGGATTTTTAATGAAAGACTTCTGGGAAAAATAAAGAAGGAAAAGCTAAATGATTTTACAATGTCATTAAGTTTATGAAACTGGCTTCAGGGTTTTCCCTGTGAAAACAAGATCAAACTCTTAGAGTCATCATGCTTCCTTAGCACAGTTTTCTTCCTTCTATGCCTCTTATGAAAAAATATCACCACTTGAAAAGAAATATTAAAATGCTGATAAGAAACTCCTACATGATTGGACTTTGGAAAGCAGTAGTTTTTTAAATGGCAATTATCAGTGCTAAAGCAATGTATGAGGTACTGACACGGATCTGTTTCCTCAGAATGTTGTTCCAGTCTGCAAAAAGAGATAGCACAGATACTCTCATTGTAACAGCTGTTCAGATTAATGCTATTGACATGAAAATAGTCTCTAAGCAGAATTTTGACTGTAATTCTGTTTTTACACTGCATAAGCCATTTTGGCTTCCACCATATTCCCATGCTTTCTGAGTGAAGCTGATTTCATGCTTAACAATGCAGAACAGCTTCATAATCCAACTATCTAAATAAATTCCTACAAGCTTCAGACACTTTAAACTGAACCCCTGAACTAAGCTACTGATGTTACTATTCATTGGTGTAAAAAACTGAACTAGGATGAGGATTAGCAATCCAGTCTACTGGAATCTGTTCCCACAAACCTTTCATGAATTTGGAAACATCCTTTCTTCTTTTTTTTTTTTTTTTTTTAAAGTTTTAATTTTTTCTTAAATTTTCTCCTGAAAAAGACATATTACAGGGAGAATTTAGGGTCTTCTGTAGGTTGCAACCTCCTTACATAATCCTTGAAAGACAGATATCTTAAAAATCTGGTCCTATTTTTCAGCAGAGACAGTTGTAAACATGCAGCTCTTCACTGAGTTATTATCCATGACTGGAACACAACTGCAAAAGCTGACTGTATTATTTTCATCTGCTGATAAGCTGTACATAGAAGCCTATGTTTACTTAGGTAAAACATCATTTACTGTTTGATACCAATGTTGCTCTTAATGATTTGATAATGGAATATATAGTCTATATGTTTCTTTTATACATAAAAAGTTGGACAAGTTTTTTGCACTAAGTTGATTTATTATTGCTCAGGATATAAATCACAAGTGCTGCATTACTCTTTTATTCTAGGATTGAATAAGGCTTTGAAGTGGTTAAGAACAGAAATCTTGGAGATCATAATTAGCAGCTTTCTTGGACTACCAAAAACATTCTAGATATTTCAATTTTGTAAGTTGATAAGCAAAGTGTAACAATGACACTTGAATCTTATTCATGATTTTAAGGAGAGGAGCAATTCTAGTGAGAATATTTACCATCTGTTCTGTACACATTGCTGCCTTGCCTATAAAGCAACTCTCTCCACAACTTTCTTAATTCCCTATGACTATCAAGCCTGTACATTTCCAGACTATGCTTTGCTTAGTTTCCTTCCTTGCTGTCTGTTGGCTAACATCTTTCTAAGTCGCATTTCTCCTAGAAATTATTCTCCTATTACTTTGTTAATATCTTCCCTTAAATAAAGCTCTTATTTCCTTTTATGCCTTGTTGTTTTTTTCTTGTTTATTTGTAAAAAGTAATCAAAACAAAATGGGTATTTTTGTCATCCAGGGGGCCACCGAAGTCAAAAAAGAGTAAAGAAGGTAATTGGTTGGTTTTTTTTTTAAATTACGATCCCTCTTATTTTGAAAGTATTATTTTTCTGGCAACCGGTTTTTGAAGTATTTGCATTTAGTGAGGCTTCTGAAAGCAGTGTAATAATGGGTCACTGTACAAAATTCAACATCTATAGCATTTTGATTTAAAAAACGATGTCCAGACAACTCCTCCAAGAGTTATTTCATGCAGATGAACTGAGGGACATGCAGAAGCTTTAAAGCCAGAATGATCGTGTTGGAATTTGCTCACATTTTATGTCTTTTTTGTATACCTGTGATTCCTGAGGGAATGCATAATATGTGCCTATTATCTTCATAAGGGGAATTTCACAGAAACTCAAGTAAAGATTTGTTTCACATCTCTTGTGTGAATTACTTCTGTTGAAGACTGGTATTTAAATCATTCTTAGTAACTTGTTAAATTCTTTTAACAGATCATTTGAATCACAATTTTCATGGGTAAAAGGTATTTTTGTTATAATCTTGTGAGAGATGCTATATTATATTGTCATGTCTGGAACAATTCCAAGCTTATCTATAGGACTCCTTCACAATTGCAACTAGTCTTATTTATAAAACGACTAGAGTTTTAAGACATAATTCCAGCAGATTGCTAAATGTGGAAGATATTAACTCTTTAACAAAGGCTTGTGCATATTAAATGAATATGCCACACACTTATTTATTACACTCCTTTTGATAAATACTAAAAAGTATTTTCTTAAGACAAGTCATTCAGATCTTTATGACTGAATTAAGAGAAGGAAATCTGAAAACATTTAAAGGCTGAAGTGCAATTAATTGTATAATTATACATTTTTAAGGGGAATAACAGGCTCCTTTATATATTTTAAGTTTTTTTCCTTTTGTTTGAAAACAGTGAAGCTTGCAAAACATTATGTGAATTGAAATGGTAATTCTTCAAACAGGAGTTGTCACAGAAGATACACAGTCTCAATAGCATTGAAAAGTTGCTCATCAATGCTCTGCTGGATCCCAATTTAGTAAACTACTTAAACATATCAGGTTAGGGTACAGTTAAATGAACAGGAATTTATGCTTTACTGCCTGAGGACCTTGTAAGAAATGCTTTAATAACTTGCTACATTTTTCTCCAATGTCAAATAAAGGTTGACAAATAGTAACAAAGCTAAGAAAAATTTTGTCATAGCTCACCCATACTGTTGCCATTATTGCCTTAAAAATATGACTTAAAGAGTAAGGTCAGCTTATTTTTGCTGCCAAGATCTCTCACTTATATCTGTATAGAGGTATTGATTTCACTGAATAAACTGATGTATTTTACTGCTACCATAGATAGTAAAAGATATAAATGTCTGAGTTTTGAACTTGAATTTTCTAGAGATGTCTGCTTAAACATATTATTTTCTGGAATACTAGGAAATACAGAGAGACTCCAGCCATGTTGACGTGTTGAATTTTCTCAGAAACTGATTTGCAACTATCAATAGGTATTTACACAAGGAAAAAGGGTAACATTTGCAGAGACCTTTCTTGCATAACTCTGCAATAAAGAAGTGCTTCAAATATTTAAAGAATTATTGCTTAACTGAGAAATTGAAAACACACTGCTGCTTTTTACTAAGTGGCAGGTGGACTATTCAAATATGACCACAATAGTAATAAATAATAATGTGTTTAGTGCTTTATAGTCTCAAATCTCTATACAAATATTTATTACAATGTTTCCAAAGCAGTGGGCAAGGAATAATCAATCAGACTTACCCACGTTTAATCTGCCCGTGACTTCCCCATTTGAATTGCGAGCATTCACAGTCACATTGTGAGTAGACTGGAGAAGCAGCGATGAGTCCTGACATATGGAGAAAGAAAAAAAGCATGTTGGACAGTACAATTAGAATTGTGAACCATTTTCAAAATTTAGTCTAGTGCTGGTATCAACTCAGTCACTGAAAGGTCTTTGCAGCTACAAAACAAAATCCACAGATCTCATCAAGTAATGTGGGCAGACATTTCTGATTACTACAACTACATCAGATTTAAAGTAAGAAAAATAAATAAAGGGAATATGTCAGGAGAACAAAACCTGTGTTACTGGACCAATGAACAAGGCTGCTAACATTTTGTCTTTTGGAAAAGGTGCTTTAGTACCTGTCAGTACATAACTGAAACTCCTAGAAGACAGCCATTTAATTAAGTGTGAGCACTCCACTTTGAGAATTCATACCATTGTACTAACTTGGTGAGAAACATGCCTGTGCATTCTGCTTCCTCAATGGTCCATGCAGTCTGTAGGCTGTAGCCTAATTTTGGCACCTGGAATTGACTCTCCAGGCAAGGAAGCTGTAACAGTGAGTGATGGAGAGAGTGGCAGGCTGACAAGATCAATGCTGACTTTAACAGATGGCAGTACAGGTGACTTTCAGGGTAATCATAGTGGCCACTGTCTTTACTTGACATTAAATATCAGAAAATTATCTGGGTACACACGTCTTATCACTCATTTGGATCAGCAAACTGTAAATACACTGGTAGACCTCAAAAAAAGGGGAGGAAGTTTCCTGCAGTACAGGCGCTTTCATACTAAAGCACACTTTGTGTCTGAAGGCCAGGAACTCAGTAAGTGTTAAGACCTCAGATCTCAGCTGCCAAAGATTCAGTATCAGTTGCCAAAGTATGTGATATGAACAGAGTATCAGCCTGCTCATGACCTCAGTGGAGATACTCATTCCTAAATAAATTAATTTCTAACTACTGGAATATTATTAAAAGATCAGCCTCCTTCACAGCTATGGCTTCTAGTTATTTTTCTGGACTCACCAGAGACCATGTGGTACCTTGAAGGGCTAACCCCTGAAAACAACCCCAAGGCATGTTTTCATCTCAATTTAATGCTTAGAGTATGAGACAACCTGAGAGTTTTAAAGACTTTTTATGTGATGAATTTTACTACAAACACTTACTCAGTAACAAAACCACAAACCTGATTAAAAAGTAGTGAAATATAAGTAACACACAATTTGGACTCAAACTTACACATTTTTTAAAGAAAACAAGCTATCTTACCAGTAAGTCGAAAGGCTCTTTCAAAATAAGTCATTAAGTGAGCAAAAAAATTAATCTCAGTTTGTAAATTATATTGGGAAAACATAAAAGCTCACAGAATTAATACAAATAATGAAAAGTCTTAGGAAAAAAGTAGGCCATGTGTTAGAATGAACATTAATGGTAGCAAGCTAGTATGAAGTAGAGAAGCAAGGCCAATAAAGACTGGGGATTGGGTAAATATAGCACATTTAAGTAAATCTGCTAAATGACCCACAAAGCTGGGCATCATTATTACATTTATTTGATTGCCACTGGTTGATTTAAAAATTAATTTAGCAATTTGTGATATCAAATGAAAGTGTGAATAAACTGCACTCTAGACCTGCTGCTGCCACACGTGGTTTTGCATAATTAAAATCTAGTAACATATTTAAAAATGCTCATCTTTTATCTTTCCATGAAGATGTTTTAGCAAAGGTGCAATGGTCTTGCCCACAGCTCTTTGTTGGACTCATAATGAAGGCATAAGCTTTTAATAGGCTCCAGAGACAACATAAAGCAAGTAGATTTTCTGCTACATATTTTCTTAGCACTTTGGAGACCTCATTAGGTGAGAAAATCTGTTAGGAGACTGCAAGTAGAAAACTATTAAGGCAAGGGAGAAAGCTGCTTTGAAAACTGAGAGGCGCCCAGTTCTCCAAGACAAACTTAAGAAAAGAAAGATTAACAAATAAGTAATGTTATGAGACTAAACATATAAATGCCAACTCAGGAGACCAAGCTGCAGGCAATTAAGCCTTTAGAGAGTTCAAATATTTAAAAAAGCAAAGATACAAACAAAAAACCTCTGATGAATTGTCAGTAGGCAGAGAAAGTAGTAGCCTGAAGGCTCTAATTAATGCATGCTACTAATGATCATGACGGATCATTGGACAGCTAAGCTTATATTAGATGCTGCCACACCTCTTTTTCCTATATTGTACTAAACGTATTAAGAGCTGAAAGGAATATTAAGAAAGCACAAATGGTAGCTTAACACTGCACAACGATCCTTGGGACTAGAGGGAGTTCTTAAACATTAGCTGTGGTGGTCTTAAAAAGTTACATGTCTTACTGGATAAACAACCTCAAGGGAAATTCACCAAAGCACATAAATAGTTTTCTCAATGCCTGTGAGGCAGAAAAGAACACAGCATAAGAAGCTAAATGGAAATACAGATATGGTAATGGAATTTCACTGTCTTAATTAAGAGCTGTTCCTGAAACTGGAAATACTTGTTGCAGAAAAAGAAAAGCTCAATATAAATAAAATATGTTAGCATTGCTTAAATTTTAGTAATCAAGCATGTTAACAACCTAATTCTGCTAAATTTATTACATTTATTTACATTTTCTCTTGCTATAGCAATATATATACACACTAACTTTTTTCCTAGGTTCAGAAAACTCTCATGGCTGGCTATTTCTTCTCAATTACAAGTCTGAGGATATGAAAGAGCCATATTTGGCTTTTATTGTCACTGAATAGTAAGTTAGTCAATGAAATGTCCCATTGGTTGATGGTAATATTTACAAAACATGAAACTTTATTTTGTGAGATGTTGGACTATGGACAATAATTCTGAAAAATATTTATTTTATTGGCCAGAAGCAGATATTTCCCTACATAAAATTCACTGGAGTAAGTTTCAGAGTCCCCCTGGATAATTAAAATCCAAATCAGATGCTCTCTTCCTTTTTCTAAACCCACAACTTCCAGACCTTTCCCATTCTCTGTGACATTTGAAAGTTAATAATTTTGATAAATATACGAGTAAGTATGGTATTCCTTTTTTACCTCACAAGTAATAACAACAACAAACTTTTCTGTCTAGGTGAACTATATTAAATACTAAGTCTTTTCATTTAGACTTGTAAATTTTATATACATAAAGAAATAAAAAGCCAGACATCACATGGCATTGTTCTTGAAGTGAAAAGCCTATATATTTTAGAGAAATCGTTAACTTTTCCATTGGGAAAATTTTAAAATAAACCATAACTCTAAAACTAATTTTAGAGATATTGAAACTATTCTGCAGTGGATGAATAAACAGAACAAGCAGCTTCCTAGGGAAGCCTATATTAAAAAAATAATCTCAGTAAAAATAATGTAAACCTTTTATACACTCCTCAAGTTTTAGCATTACTTACATATCATAACAATTATACTTCCTCTTTGAGCTGCTTATCACATACCTAAGAGATAAATGTTCATTCTGACAAAGTATCATAACACTGACTTTGTAAAGCGTGCAGAAATATATGTGTATACAAATGTACATGACCATACATACATATATGGGAATTTTTCCTTACATGACAGAAATCATGGAAAGTTCAATTATTCAGAAGTGCATTCATTTTATTTAGCATTTTTGCAAGATTAGCCACTTACCACTCTCGAATGGATTTCTTTGGCATAAAGAGGGAATAAGAATTCAGATTCCCCTTCCAGTCGAAGGCCTTCTTTTGTAACACGCAGGTGTCCCATTCCAGTCTGAGGAGAAGATGTGAGAATTATGCACAGTTTACTATTGTTGCTGTATTTATTTTGTGTTCTTTTCATGAATTAAACATTTTCAGAATGTTTAAACATTTTTCAATTAAACATTTTCAGCCTCAAGTCTACTGATAAACATACAAATAGGAATGCATTTAAAATTTTGAGAATACCTTATTTTGTCCTAGGAGTAATTTTCTGTGAGAAATTGCAGGTTTCATGAAGTTATTAAACTTGGTTTAGTTTTTTTTTTTTTTGGGAAGGGGTGGAGGGTGTGGAGTGGAAATAGTGTTTTATAGTCATTAAATGAAAAAGAGGCGCATTTGTATTGGCTGTGCTGAAACAGCTTTTGTACCTGCCTTCTAAAAATGTAATGAACAATAAACTTTTACATATGAGTACTCACATAAAAAACCATTACATTAACATCTCAGGGTTCATTCTATCCACAATGTAAGCCTACACAACAGACAAAGAGGGGGTTTTATTTGCTTTCATTTTCAGCAATAACTTCTTCTTAATTAAGTTTTAATTCATTGGCTTAGTTTTTTTTCTCCTTCAGTTGTAGGTCAAGGCTCTATATCTCATTATCATATACCTTTTTCTCCAGCACCTGCTTCTCAGTTTTCTCATGCTTTCTTCCTCAGTCCCTCCTGCTTTCAGCCCAATTATTCTTTTCAGCTGATATCTCCTTTCTTTCTTTCTTTTTACTTCCTTTCATCATTATCATAGAAGTGATAATGTGAAAAATGAGTGAGGAATTACTTCAGTAAGTACATCTGAGGGTTTGCAGGCTTCAGCTGAAAAATATTTCACAGGTATTTAACTAATTTGTAAAGGATTCACCTGTTTCCCTGACATAAAGAGTGACAGAAAACTTGCTAAAAAAAACCCAAACAAACCCAAAATAACCAGCCTTCCACCTAGGCCACGTGAAAATATTTCAAGACAACTGCTGCAAACTACAAGGAACAGATGGAAGGGCTATATAAAAAAACAATAAACCCAAAGAAGTATTTTCACTCTGAACAGTTTTCAGGTAGTTCTTGATGTAAGCAGAAGAGATACATAACAGGCCACTGACTATGCATCAATAAATTGTTCATCTAATGAATTATGCTTGCCACTGAGAAAAGTTATCATTGAAGAGATGGTACTTGCTTTCAAATATATGTTCTGACTAATCAGATTATATATGTACATATGTAATGCTAAGTAACATTATCAAACCAGCCTTCAATGAAAAATCATAGCTATTTTTTTAGCAGGCCTGAATGGAGACAAAAAGACAAAGGAGACAAAAAACAAGTTTTGCTTAAATTCCAAAAGGGAAGAAATGTTTCATTCATTCCACTGGAGAGTACAACCACAATTCTTCCTCAACAAGATTTGCTTCAGGAAAGAGGCTTTTAGAAAAGCTATTTATGGAATCTGTTTTTCAGGGTCAAATATTTTACTGTTTTGAAATGTATAATGCACTGACTTTTCTCAGTGAAAACAGGTACGGTTTCCAAATTCTACACCACTGCAAAGCTTTTAAAAAGTGCTCAGTATATACTGATACATACCATAAGGCAAAACTAAAGTAATACCTATGATTGGCTTTTATAACAACAATTCCTAGCCAGCACTGACTGATTTAGAAATATGTTTTTCTAGCAAAGACGATGTTCCTAACTTGCGGAACATTATAAAGATGCCTAGGTTTTAAGGAAAACACTTGAAAAATCTGATGTGAAATATCAGGATATTCTAAAGAAATACCACCAACAAGTATCTCCTCTTTTATTAACCAAATTTAGGGTCTGATTATTTACTCTGAGCTCATACCTTTTCCCATCAGGTGAAAGTAGTTTATGTAAATAAGTAGCATACCACAGAGTAAGTACAAGAAAATGTCATTGACAAATCTGAAATTTAAGAAGGCAGAGGAAGAAGTAGCAATTAATTCTTGCTCTGAAGCAGACTGGGGAAAATTAACAAACTCCTAGGTGGCAATCTCTCTCCTGCCTTTGGCAGGAATAAATTTTTAGTAAAGACAGAATAAAAAAAAAAAAAAGTGGAAAAAATTATGCAATTTACTCAGCACACTCTTTCTAATGCATTCAGGTTTCCCAGCAATGATTATTGTGAAAACGCTATATAGACAAAGAAATGTCTTTGACAAAAAGAATAGTATGCCACATGACCAAACTCAGAACTTTCAACTTATCTAGAAGTTCCTAATTCTTTAGTAAATCCAGTCATATCCCTGAGGATTACTTTGTTTAAGTATGTCCTCCAGTATGCTGTATTTTCTTCACCAGATATTTAATTTAAGCACTGATACAAACTTCACATTCTCACATATTTGCCTAACAGCCTCATTATCCATTCTCATTGACCACTTGGGAAGTGCAAACCCAGGGAAATTTAGATTTGCGTCATGCACATAAATGACTATCTGTGAGGACTAACATAAACTTTGTAACATGCATGCAAACAATAAAAATGTGGATTTTATATAATGTCCTCATTCTATTACCTTTGTGACTGCAAACAATTATTATGTTCTTAGTACTACAATATTTGAGCATCTTAAGATTGTAAAAGTACTGAATTATGCAGTACAGAGAGATAGGGGAATTCTATTATGTCCCTTTTATAACTGGCAAATTGAAGTTACATGGAATATAAAATAGAGGGATTTAGAATAAACAACCACCCCAATGCACTGAGATCCAATGCTAAGTTCCATGAAAAGGCAGAGCATAATAGTTACACATAATGTTGTCTCAACAACCACTCTGCTTCTTACATTACCAATTGTTTTTTACTGAGTATTGAGGCTTCCTCAGTGATGAACAAACTTGATGCTTTCTGTTTCAAGGATTTTATTCTGTTCCTATTCAAATAAATGAATAACAAGATTTCTACTGACTTGAGGAAAGGGACCCAATATCAGTTAGATGTGGACTTTGATGCAGTTGAACAACAAGCTATTGCTTAGGGTGGGGGGGAAAAAAGTGCTTCATTAAAGACAGGAAATGTATGGCAAGTCTGGATTCTGGTTATCCTGATGCTGGTGACTGTCACTGCTTGAGTTTGCTGGCCCTGAGCTGTAACACACTGTTGTACACACGGATATAGCTGAGACACATTTTGTAATTACTCAAAGCCCTCAGCGAGGCAGGGACGCAGCTGTACAGCAGGGAAGGATGAAATGGCATCTCTGTAGACAGCAATCAGGTTTTATTGCTGCAAGGAGTTGACTAGCGTGGAAACTGCTGGCAGCTGCCAAACTCTTGTGTACCAAAGATGCAACTTAGCATTAGTGTTCACACAGGTGTGACCAGTTTTCATTTCAGAATTGCCTGACTTATTCTAACTGCAGCAACAGGATGTCTTCAACCACAGTAGAAACATTTTTTCATAATTTGAAAATGCTCCCAAGCAGGTAAGTGCTTGGAGAAAGAGACAAAGCCTTCTACCACAAAAATTCCATCTCTGAATCCTTATAAAAGCTCATCAAAAGACTACTTGATTGAGAAGTCCTAGTCTAAAAGACATTTGACACCTAGCTTTTCAGTGGATTATCTACATAGAGATACTCCAAACCAGATGAAATGAGTAGCCACCAATGCAGAATTCCAGGTAATATGCACTGTGTTGTGGAACACCTGGATGGGAGGACCATCTTGGATGTGTTATCATTCTCTTAGACTCTAAACACAGACTCCAGATAACTAGGAGTGGAAAACAAGCAGATGCAGCTCTAGGGCTCTTGCACTCATAGTGAGTTGCTCTCAGGTAGCTGAGCTCATGCTGCCTATATGGCATATGGAAGCAAAAGAGCATCAGGTGATTTATCTGGGATTTATCTCCCAGGAGTATGACAATGTAGGTCTGCTGCTGTAGGCATGTGGCCCTTTGAAAACGAGCATGGAGGCATGGGGAACATTCATTCAGTTTAAAAATGAGTATTTCTAGTCACCTAAATCTGATCAATAACTACAGCTTTTATTTTCCTACCAACACTGAAAGTGATAGACACTGGCTCACTGTATTTGGTCAATCACTCTGCATATCGTATGTCATACCATATCACATCATATCATCACTGTTTCTGTACCTTCTCAGCATTAGACTCAAATACAGTCCTCAGGCTTCTCTGCATAAAAGAAACTGAACTTTTGTGCAGCTAATAGCTGCAGGGGAAGATATGTATTTTCTCCTTTTGGGGAGAGATCTAATACTGGAAAGACAGGCTGACCCATATGCTAGCATAGTTAAACCAAAAAAAAATCTCAAAGTTGATTCCAACATTAGTTTGAATACATATTCAATTCAAATCAAGTAGCTTCTGTCTCAGAAGTTAAAAACATGTTTAGTTTGCAGGATCTTCTCCCTGAATATTCCACTTTTCCATATATTAAAAGTCCACACACGCTGTAGTGGCTGAATGAAACCAGTAATGATATTAACTTCAGAGTAGAAAGGATGCAGCATTTCCACTCAGTTAAATCCTTTTCTTTCTTATAGGATCCTTGCATTCTCCTTCCAGGCCAGATCAGGGAAAGACCTCTGCAAGTTCAGACCAAGACATCACTTGTTGTGCCCCAAAGCCAGTTAAATTAATGGCTTTATAGATCCAGCTTCCACTGCAGTACTTCTTGCAGCAATTACTATTTAGAGAACTTGCTTTGCAAACAAGAGTGTACTGTTTCATTGAGATAATAGGACTGTGGGTAGAGATTGTTAAAGAGCAATCAGCAAAACAGGATTGGTAATGAATCTGATGAAACTCTGTTTGACTTAACAATATCAATTTTGGAGCAAAGTACGTGCTTGGTATAATAACATTAGTGATGCCTCATCTCATTTTCAGTTGCAAGGACTCTATTTGCTGGGCTCAGACAAAGGTTATCTGACTCATCTGCTTAGATGACAGCGGAGTAATTTCAGTCAAAGACATTGGTCAAATCAGAGCCCTTGGCAACAGCAAGCACTCCTGGTAGTCTCACCTGGCTTAGGACTGGATACAAACCAAAACAGCATTTGTGGACAAGAGTAAAAAGTGGGTATATAATATTTAGAAAAGGAGATGGCCACTTTGAATTCAACAGATTTGTAAGAAAACCACTATGCATGGTGCAAATTATCAAACCACTGATAAAATAGGATTCATACTTAAGATGCATATTTTCAAGGTATTTTCAGGTCTTCTTTTATCTTTGTCCAGATACACGGAATAACAACCTTACTAAAAGTATTAATTAAAACAGGTGCTACTCAAAGAGGAAAGAATATAATCTCAAAAACAGATTCAGTTTTAGCTTCATTTCCTTGCTGAACAAAGACCAAATTCTGTCTTTGATTCTGTACTGCACAGATATTAAAAAATGCCATTACATCTGGCATTATATCTACTGTGTTAGAAAAACTGACTATGAAGAAATAGACTTCTACTCCCACTGCTACATGTATTTATTCAGGAATTAGGTTTTTATAAGTTGGGTAATTAATTTTATTATATTAACATTTGTAATTATGCAACTTAGCTTAAGAAATGGAATTAAATATTTTCCTTTGGTTTGCAAAGGTTGTCAAAAGGGTTTTCTTAAATCCCGTTCTTAAACTTGCGTGTACACTAATCTCACTGTACTCAGATTTTTTTATAACTCTTAATTAATATTATAAATTGTTCCAACAGTACACTTAAGTGTTCCTCCACACCCTTTTACATACACATAATTTGATTCATAATATAATTCAGAATAGTCAAATGCTTTAAGAAAATATATTTAAATGAGCATATGTATCACTACTGAAAAGTCTTTGGCAACAGCTTCTTGCAGTATCTCAATATCTTTCTATTCAATTATTACTCTTTGCATAAAATATTTAAATATTTGTCTGATAGTGACAATGGGAATGACTTGAGTCTGACTGGAGGGAAACTGTATTTAACTTAACAGAAAGGTTGCAAAATACAGCTGTTTAAGATTATTCAAAATAGAAACTATGGCATGTTCATATTCCGACATGAAAATTTCAATGAAAATTTATGAAAAATTCAATAATTTATTTTATTTAAGTATTAAAGTAATGCAACATTCTCAAAATGGCAAGTAATTCCATGGAGGACACACTGTTAATCACAAAATGCATGGAAAGGCAGTACAAGTTCACTAATGTATGTCTTTGGTGAAGAAGATCTCTTGGTCTAAGTGTTTTTTACAGTACATTTTCATTACTGTCTGCTCTGCTTTTAGGTGCTTCAAGTGGTTGAGCATCTCCAATTTAATAAGGTATGCTATTACACAATCTATTAAGTCTCACTGTCAGAAAATGTTAACTGATTTTCAATTAAAACTTTACCTTCTTAATTCGTTACATTCCTAGTTTCATATTTCTATATTTCCTTAAGTAATTCCCTCCATGATCAGTGCCTGAGTTTATCAAGTGCTTGAATAGTTGTTTACACAAGTATTTTATTAAAAAATCAGGTTTTTATTTCAAAATACATATTGTATCTATAGATTTAGAGCAGTACCATTACCATGCAACTAACAGTATATATAGTAGGATTATATATAGTTTGCTTTTCAACATGTCTTATTAAATGAACTGTCAACAAATTACTACTGCCTTACGGAAAACTTTGAAAAATAATTTAAAAATTATTTTTTATACTTTTCCTATGTTCATTTTTAATAGGAACCCTAGAAATTTGGAAGTGTGCTATGTCTGTGATGAAAGTATCTGGGAATGGCTACATGGGCAGAGTACTCCCTAATCAAAAGTAGGCCAAAAGAAGAAAACAACTGTCAATAATATACAGAAAAACTCTCAATGTTTTTGCACAACTGTGGCATTTGCCCTATTTATTCCAGTGCCAGAAATTTATGTACATAACGGAGAAAGTAATAGCCCACAATCTATTTTAAATGTGCAGCTCTCATTGCCTTTGTCTCTATGTCCAGCTGAGGTACAGGCAAAGAGCAGGCCAAATATTTATCCTGTTCCTAAGAAGAACCATGCTTAGGATATGCACTGTTGGACCGGACATTGGGGACTGTTCAGCTTGGCCCTCCACAGACCAAGTTACTCTCTGTCATGATAAGGTGACACAGGGGTTATTCTAAGTCTCAGTGTTAGGACTTGACTTTCTTCTCGTTAGACTTAAACCCAAGTAAGTTTTGATATGGGTGGCAGGAGAACTTGAGATTGAGCACGGATTTGAATTATGTTTGATTAGCAGTACATCTAAAGCTACAAAGACCTGTCTACTTCTCTTACTACACTGTGCTTAAAATTTTTGTCAGAGGAAACTCCACACTAAAGAAAGGCATTTAGTTATCCTGGTAAACACTGTAGTAGCATTATTATCTGTCCTTATCAAAATGAAATACAGTGCAATTTCCTTTCTTATTCCAGGAGATCATGATAGCTGGGGCATCCACTAAAATCCACGGAAAACATGGGTGTCTTCATCAGAGCCCAAAACAATTTAGAAATAATCTTTGGCACACAACTGTTCCTGGTGTTATGATAATGTGGCAGAACCTAAATAATACAATAACTGAATTAATGAGGGGGTTCTGAAAAAGATTTGCTAGAGTATCAGGAATGGTAATCACCTGAGCAGGTGCATTTTTCACACCTGAGTTTTAGAGACCTAGCACAACAATCCTGGCCTAGAGCTAGTGTGACCTCCAGCCTGAGCCTTGGAAGTTTTGAACGGTACCCCCAAACTGGCATAACCTGCTAATTCAGTGAGCAAACATTCTGTCACAGTTGATTAAGTTTTTGCAAAAGACAGGAGTCAGGACAAGACAACTGCAATCCTTATTACTGCCGTCCATGCAGACCACAACACATTAGCATCTACCTTCTGAGCCCAACTACCCAGGCAGTTTACTTTTTGTACTTATCTGTTTTTCCACTCCTCATGGCTGTAATATCCTAACTAGGATACAGGAATATCGTGGGAGAGGGTCAGAAGCTTTGCTGAAGTCAAGGTAAATTATATACTGTGTCCTCCCATCATCTATAATTTCAGACATTTTATCATAAAATGGCAATCAGATTGGTCGGGAGTGGCCCAAACCCATGGCTCCTTTTTCTAAAGACAAGTGCAACACTTGCATTCCCCCAGCCATTAAGGAACTCCTCAGTCTCCAAAATCTTTCAAACACTGTAGAGGTGACTCTGCAGATGGTGTGCACCAATGGATGCACACCATCTTGTTGCCATTTACCCTTTGTAATTCTTAACTAAAGCTGGGCTTTGGTGTTCCTGACACAGAAAGTCTGACACATTTCCTGGCCCAGACATTGTTTAGAAATTTCTTCTTTGTAGCCTTTATCTGCTTCCAACTCTTCTATACTGCTTTTTCATTGAAGCTCCATCGCAGGTAACCCGCCCAGATAAGCCCGGATATTTATCTAAGTAAGTATCAGGACTGATCCTTCCTACCTTTGGAGGATACAGTCCTTAAACTTGATCAAGCTTTTCTGGGCAACTTTCAGATCCATCTCCCATGGGATCCTGTGAGTAGCAGATCCAGCTGTGTGCCACCTTTAATTGTCCTCTTCAGAAGTTGTTGCTGACACCCTCTAGGAATCTTCACTGCTTCCATCCTGCTGCACTTATCAGCAGATATCAGAGACATGGAAGGTCCTCTCTTTCAGATCTAATGGATCCTTCAGAACTGTCCACAGGACTTCTGACATCCTTGCAGCCTTAAACCCCTAATCTTAGACTAAGATTCTTAGTCTTCTAAACTCTTAAAACTAGCAGTCCCCTTTAGTGCTCAGAAAGCCTCATTATGTTAAAACAGAATCTGAAATTTCCATTACATGCAAAATGTGATATGTTGTCCAGGGGAAAAAACCCAACTCTTTATAAAACTGATTTTCATGCAAAAATAATGGTATTTTTAAAATTACTCTATTTCACCATATTCACCAAACTCAAGGCATAATTATTTTAATGTCTTCTCTGAAACAGCTGAATAGAATGAATTCACGGGTTCCTTTGCTTATTCTTTCACAAAAACTTGAGACCCTGTCACTGAACTCCAAGAGAGAAAAGGAAAAAAAAATAGTAAGACACAGCTGATACCTTTAAATTAATGTGCACTATTTGGAGATGCCCATATATTTTTTTAATTGGGCAGCAAGAGAAAAGAATTCTCTGTTCAGGTTGTTCTCTTTCAGTCTAGCTTTTATGAAATGAAATGAAGTGAAATGAAATGAAACAATGAAATTCTGTTCAATTTAGTCATCTACATTTGATGCCAAAGGCCTCTCAAACAATAGAGCTTAGAAAAATTTCTGTCTTTCATCATTCCAAACTCGTAAAAGAACAAACTCTATTCATCTTGCAGCATATCTATGTCTGGTTCATGTTCTCCTAGTATTTTGTATTAGTATTAGTATTAAATACTGTTGCTAGTATTTATCACACTGTCTGGTTTTATGGGGGTTAAGGCAGGACATGCATGAATTAATTCCATGCCAGAGCTTCTTCAAGCTCTGTTCATAATTTCATTATTATTTTAATCTGGATCTCTGAATAGACATAGCATGTGATTTTTGTATACTGCAAGTTATTATTTAATGAAAAAGTCAAGGATGCTTTATAGAAAAAGAGAACACTTTTTGTACAACTAAAGAAACTTTGATGTCTAAATAACCAGTTTGTCACCTCTGAGTGGGCTTATGAAAGGGTTGTGCTATAGAACCATGTCAGTCAATCACTAAAGCACCAAAGCCCCTATTATTGAAAAACTGTTTTCCTTATAAAATTATATACTGCAGTCATCTTATGCTTAAAGTTTTGCTTCAGCCTAAACTCTCTTCAGGACTCTTCTATAAAAATATATTTTAAAATGTTTGCAACATTTTTTTCTAAATATGTTTATCAGCCTTAGTGAGAATACAATTTGTTTCTTGTATTATTTTATAGAGAAAAAAGCTGTTAATATCTTATTAGCTATCAATATTTAAATATTGTTAAAAGTGATATTTTTAAGAGTGATCTTAAAGATTTTTTTTAAAACTAGGACCAAATGCTCTTAAAGTATTAGCTAAAAATACAATATCTATTATGAATATTAAACATAGTCCTATAATGGCTGCATAGTAGACCTATAATACATTTAATAAATATAACTGTTATCACATTTTACAGATTAATATTTGCTAAATAACTAATGATTGCATAGGATAATATTTCACAATTACTGTTAAACTCTTCCCAATCATGGGAATTCTTAATTGGGTAAGTGTGATATACATCAATCAACTCACTTCCTAAACAACAAATACTTTTCAAGCTTGGAAATCTAATTCTGACACTATACTGATATTTCTCTTTTCAAACAACAACAAAATACTTGGAGGAATAAATGTTTAATTTCATCATGAAAAGGGTTTTATGATAGCATTAGTTATTTCTTATAACTGTTACACTAATTCTTCTTCTTGTTTCCTTTGACACAAGAAAGAACTGTGATGCTTCAATTATATACTTCCAGACTTTGAACATGCACTAAACATCCTTCTCAGACTCAGTGGCTAGCAGTGCTTCTCTGTGATTCTCTAAGTGGTATTTCTGCTATCCTCAGAGTTACTTCTTGTCTTGAGAGATGTTGTCTATTAAAAGTCTACTAAAACAACACCCAGTAAAAGAAGTTCTCTCCTCTTAACAACATCACATGTACTTTTGCTGAGGATTGTGACATACGTGTGCACTTTGCACAAATGTATTTACAGTTGATATTTATCTGAATTTCAGTATTTCCCTATTATTAAATTATCCAAATTAATGAAGGCGTTACAGTTAAGTCATATCCAATTGGGCACACCAAGCATACAGATTCTTTAACACAGAATTAGGAAATTCCTTGTAATTGCAGCATTCACAGCCCTTTCACTCTGTGAAAGGATGTAAACCTGCACTGCTAGAGCTGTTACTCCACTGCTCTTGTTGCAAAAGCAGGACACTGTCCCTCAGCAGATCAAGACATTTGGTACCTTCCACACAGGAACTACAAGGAGATGGGCATTCCTCTAAGAAGACTTTCTAATGTTATTTTTGTTTAGTCCTCCTGGTATCAGAGAAGAAATACCCAGGTTCATATGTAGAAATCAAATCAACATAAAATATTTTCTAAAATTCCGTAAAAATAGAACCCTGAGCCACACAGAAAACAATTATAAGTTTTTCATGTTCTCTGTGATTTATGACATGCAGGCACTAAAAGCTTATCTTCCATGTGAGCTGCGTAAGAGAAAAATTATATGTGATCTAAGATGTTTCGCACTGTAATCTGTATGACAGTAACAGTGCTGTAAAGAGTTCATGTAGGGGAAGACCCTTCACAGGAATTCAAGCACAAAAAACTGTATTAGTAAGTAGGACTGAAAATTAGCATACTTCCTTTTTAGTGAGCATAGAAATATTTATATTAAGATAAAGTGGTCTTCACTTAGTGACAGAGGAGTAATAACAATAGATAACAGAAAGATAACTTTCTTCAGTAGCCAGGGCAGAGCTGTAGAAATTTATTATTATGGTTTTTCTTGTAACAAGTCTAGTCAAATAATTTGTGTATCACAACTGCATGTTAGGAGCAAATTAGCTTAGCTTCAATATTCACTGATGCATTTTATTACATTCTGACTAAAGCTGTATCTTGCAGACTTCTGCAACTTACCTTTTAATCTATTACATCCAAAATTCCATTATAAATATTAAAATATATATCACAGTAGAAAGTTATTAAATTTATTTCTGAATTATATAGCTGCTTAGCCTCAAGCATGAAGTAGTGATAATTACCTCTGAGCTGTAATTAATTGGGCAAACAAATTGTTAAATTTTAGGTGCTGATAAATAGGAGAAAGAAGCTAAAAAACCACAGCAACTGTTAGCAATATTTTAACCAAGGAATTCTGTATGAGATAAAATTACAGCAAATACATTTATAAAATATCAACTAAACAGAGATGATGAGACAACAGTAAAATAAATTCTCATAGAATTATTAGAATTCACTGCAGTCTAAAGCATCAACAACCTCAGTATTTCAAAAATTATTACTAATGCAGAAATTACATATGAGGAAGTACATTCAAAGATAGATTTTTCTAACACACATTCAGCCAAAGTACAAACTGCAGCTGAGAAGAAAGAAAAAAAGAACCATCATTACCTACAGAGGAGTTGGTTTACATACAAAGTAAGTGAAGGGGTGAGGCAGGGAAGAGAAGTCAAGAATGGAAAATTAAAGAGGACACTTACTGGGGAAAACCACATCACTTTAAGAATCCAAATTGTCAAAGAAAAATTCACAACTAGGATGATAAGCAGGAGGAGAACAAACAGGTAGAGACAACGCTTTCTCCAGCCATAAATTCCAATTTTGTAGATATATTCATTCTTCGGCCTCTCTAGGCTCGTGCCTGGTGTCGTTGTCATATATTGTTCACGTACCATCTGCTATTAAAGAAAAAAAAGAAAGGGAACTGCTTAGTTGCTTAATTTAAGCAACAATATTTATATAAAACTCTAAGGAAAATACAAATATATAATTGTAATAGCTAGGAACTAGAAACTCTTATGAAGTTTTACCTGGAAAGCATTTTTATCCCGTCCTTTTCATCTTACATCTTAGTTTTTGATACACTCAATGTGATGTTTTAATATATGAACTGCATTAACTGCTGCTTCCAAGAGGCTTAAATTTACTTCATCCTATAAAGAGTGGCAAAATTTTCCACCCATTTGTCATAATATTTTAATTCTCCCATCATAAAATCTTTCATGGGATCATATCATAATCTACAGCTCACAAGTATGTATCAGTTGGAATGCCAATATATATTAGGCTTCAGAGTATGTACGTAAAGAAATTAAATTATTCTTTATGATGTTCAGGAAAGAATGATTTCTCAATTAATCGGATATGCATATTTAAAGATATATCAACATTAAAAACATTGCCTAGTGGGTTTAAACAACTTCAATTTTATACTATAATTCTTAAAGAAATATTGTTTGAATTTAAAGGAATCGTACAAGGCTGCACTTAAAACATGAGAATATTCACTAACTTCCACTTCTACTGCACAGAAACCACCAACAATTCAAACCACTCATTAAAGATTACAATTTTGGCCAAAAGAATAAAAAACACAGCAGCTGAAGCTGCTTATCAAGAACAATAGTGGGCAATATGTGCCTCATTCACACTGAGATAAAGCAAAAATCCCCAACACAATCAAGGATGGCAGAAACAAAATAGGTGTTGTAAATTGAAGGCCTTCCCATGAACCAGTAATGTCCACAGGCATCTTACATCCAAAAAAGTGGTCCACTTTCTTATAATATAATGCTCCCAAATGAGAGTGCCTTCAGAAAGGTTTCACACAGGGTCTACTCTCAATTCTGAATTTCCTCCTATCAATGAGATCACCATGCTCACCATGCTGCTCACACAGCTGTCAAAACATGATCAAAAGACATCCTTGCCTCTATTCAAGTTTCCTGCAGAGTCATCCTGTGTCTGTAACATGCTTGTGTCTCTCAGTTCTAACCCTCATTGTTAGAAATATGTTGTTTTTTTTCTTTATGTCATCCTTCCTTTCCTTTCTTCGTAGCAGGACAGAGAATGCCATATAAGTTTACAACTGAACAGAAGCCTATGCATTAGTCCCTTGTATATATGCAGTAGTCATCTTATTTCTGCACTTCTACCAAAAGAATTTCTTGTTTTTTAATATTCAAAAAATGACACCAAATAATTGGCAGTTCATAATGCAATTTTACATAGAGACATTATGGTATAATATTACAAATTTTTTTTCTGCTATCAGTCTCAGTTGCTCATAGACTATGTATATAAATATTTTCATTGCTGCAAATAGTATAACAATTTATTACTGAGGAATTATAGATTCTGAAATAACTTGGCTTGATCTTAGTGCAAAACATTTACAAGATTTACAAGATGTTACATAATATTCACCAGATGAACTATGTTTGTTTAAAGATATCAGATTGTTGTATTTTAGTTTTGTGTATTACTCAAGCACATATACTCATTACAGAATGCTATTTAAGTTGATACTATTTTTTTCTATTTTCCACTCAATTATTGTATAGTAAACCATACAGAGTTTGCCCCTTATCTGAAATATCTGTTACTGTGTGCTGCCATAAGATAATGGGACATTTATACATACAATGGATTCCATAAGATGCTTAGAAAAACCTTCACCCTTACTTCCATACAGATTTCTTCTCAACACATAACTTACAGAACAGGATGCAGAACTTGTATCTGGTAACAACCAGGGACAAACTTTGACAAATAAGCTGGGCAGTTAAAGAGTTAATTAATTGTAACATCTTCATGGTCTTATGCAGCCTCATTACAGTGGTCTCTGAGGCTGAAATTCATCTCACAAAGTTAGATACGAACAATTTAGCCCTGAATATCTAAGCCAGTCAACCTGGACTCCCTTTATGGTTAATGGAGATAGGTCTCCTTGCTGGGAATTATTTAGCTGACTCATGTTAGATGTGAATTTCAGACATCCAATGGACTGCTTAACTTCTCTCCATTAAAAGAGAGAGAGCCTGTGATGACTTTCTTATATGTGTGTGCCTGTATGTTGTAGACATTTCTACCAGAATGATTTCCAAAAGCATGTAATTTAACTAGAAGATAGGACTTTTCTCATTCCTGTTCTTCTGTTCTATTTTTAGCCAGTTGTAAAATGTTTATTTGGTGAGTTGAGTGTTTTATATATAATGTATTATGTACTGCTGTTTAATGAGGTGAGGTCAAAATCCATTATGCATTTCAGCAAAAAGCCTAGGAGTTTTGTGATTGTTTTCAGCCCTTCAGAAATTCCACAAGGGACATCTCCTAGCACAGCATTGTTCCCTGCATGGATTATTTTTTCCCGACAGAAAACAGTTCTATTGTTTCCGAGCATTATTAATACTGCCAAAAATTGCTTTGGTCATAGTAAATAGGCAGTGCTTGCCTAAACAACTGAATGCTTTGAGAAGGATTAAGTGTTTCTCCTCAACATAATATTTCATGATTTTTAAGAGATTTAGTATCCTACTATTATATAAGTATAGCGGAAATCCTTTCAGAACTGATACTGTTAGGCTGTTTCTTTTGGGAAAATCAACTTTCCATATTACCGACTTGTATGTTCATGAGCTGAAATCACACAGGAAAATAATCTCCAACCTGACTGGAGAAGTCAGAAAGAAATCTTTTTGTAGGTCTGGGATGTTTTATAAAGGTGAGCTGAAAGGAAAGCCTTAGATAGGCAGACCTCATAGTTGTGTTGTGAAGTCAGCCAAGGTTCAAGATAGACTCATAGAAGAACAAAAGCAGGTATTTAGTACTATGATGAGAAACGTGATTTCTAAGTGGGATAACCATGAAACTGGTTGTGCAGGAGCATTCTAAACAGGCACCAAAAAGGAAGTGGTGACTTAAGACATCCGGATGTACACAAGTTAGTTGTGTTAGGAGAAGCAAGAAACCTGAAGAATGCACAATGACTTGGGTAAACGTTATCTTTTTTCTGTTAACTGTTTTACAAGGAAGCAGCACACAGTGACTAAGAGTAAGAAATACTGGCAACCCACAGGGCAGGTAAAATGGCAATTGAGCTTCAGAATGAAAATTCTTACATCTTTCAAATGGAATGTGAAAACACCTTATTTTCATCAGGTCAGCTGTACCACAATAAAAAAGCTACTACAAATAAACTACTTAATCAGAAGTGGAATTTTTTGGTGTTTCTATTCAACAACCAACACAAAAATCCCTATGGATTTTTGTAATTTGGCCATAATTCATGGGATCAAGCTCTATCACAACAGTTTGTTATTTAGAAGTATTTTCTAGTTGTTGACATCTATTTTACTGGGATCCATTTAAATCCAATTACTTCTTGCCTATTTGCTGCTTTAAACCAGATACTGAATGCTAATTAGCTGCCAGAAGACTTCTCACAGATTTTAAATGATAGATCAAACTTGTGAACAACCAGTAACACTGCAGACTTTCGACCTCATGAGATTTCCCATGTGTTTAGACATTTTATGGGTTGCATGTAAGGCATGACATTCATGCCTGTAATAATACATATGAGCTACCCGTGAAAGACCTGTACGCTCTTCACACTTAAAATTGTCCTCTAAAAATATATAACCATAACATAACATTTCCCTGGCTCTAATGCACCTTTTTTGATGCAAGACTTAGAAACTGGTCTCTGTCATTTGAGAGATTCTAAAGTCTAGGAGATTTTTATATTAATATTGATTAATGAAAGACTTTGAAAAACTATTACAAATGTTACTGTTGGACTGAGGTTAGTTTGGGCATCAAGTTCAAAAACCTATTCTGACAGCTCTGAAATATTCACTTAAGACAGCTATGTTTTTAAAAAGTAATTTGAAAACTTATCCTTTAGCCTGCTTAGAAAAGCAAGCCTGAGTAAAAGCATGATATTTGTACTATTTTCAGGAATGACTTATCTGTAGGGAATACTGAAGACAGTATTGAAAAAATACAATAAAATAACTAATCTCAGTATATTTCAATTGTAAAAATATATTTTCATTGTTTTTGTTCATAAACGGCTGTTATTGTCATGTAAATAAAATTCCCCTTTACACATAGCTCTGAACTGTGTTACTCATGTACTTTGTCATGTTGTCATAAAGCAACTGATAATATACAATTAGAAAACAATTTAAATACAGAACAACTTAGTTGATTAACACTCATAACCAGTGGTAATTCCATTAATAATTATCTAATTATTCACATTTTATATTTTCAGCAAAAAGCTTTTTTGCAGCATCTAGAAGGAGACATTGTTGAAGTGGTGTGTCCAGGACCCTGATGTTTTTATATACCCCAGTAGGTCATTGCCAGGGGTGGGGGAGAAGGGACTCAGGCTTCTGAGGAAAAGGGCATTCCCTTCAGTGGAAAAACACGCGTTCAGGAAGAACTGATTGGTATTTTTTATTGTCGCAGGCTTTCCATGCAAGTAATTTCTTTGTGCTATACGTTCTTTTGTTAATGTTGTTGCTTTTACTGTTCTTTTTCTTATCTTATTGCTGTTTCCAGCAAACTGTTCTTATCTCAACCCATGATCCTTGTCTTTTGTGCTTCCACTTGGAGGGGAAGGGGAGCAAGTGGCAGCATGGTTTTGATAGGAATACTGAATTGGAGAACACCCACCATCCCTAAACCATGACACTACTTTACATGAAGTATATTCATTTACATACCAGAAAATTCACAGTAGGTGTGGGCATGAAAGAGGTGACAGTGCTAAACAAACACACTACAGTGAAAAGACCATTTCAATATCTTTAAATTCTTGTGCCATTGTATACAAACTGAAAACTGAAATGAAACAACCTGTCAGCTGAAGAAAGTGAGAACTACTTTTACGATCTGCATACAGTAGCTTCATGGAATATTATATTCTTTTTTTGTGTATGTTGTATTGGCCTAAGTGGGTATTATTATAGTATGAACATCAGAAGTACACCGAGGCTTCACACTTTAGTGCATTCAGGCATGCACACTTTTGTCTTTGTGAACACAGAAGCAGGTCAATGATTAACCAACAGCAAAGAGGTGCTGTTGGAGTATCATCTTCCTGAAAGATGAAAGACAGTTTAGGCAATCCTGTTGTTCAGAGAAAAAGAGAAGAAACCTTTAGAATCCACGTGGAAAAGCTTTCAGAAAAAAAACCCCAGAAAGACAGGGAAAAATCAATCTCTCGTGATTAGATGAAAATTTTATAATTACTTTCAGCCCTTCCATCATATTGTATTTAATCTTGCCCAACCTTGTTTTGTTGAAATTTTTGTGTTATCTAGCATATTACAGATTGAATTGTAAACTAGTGTCATCAGCTGAAAAGAGTTGGATGCCTGCAGTGTAATTTGTGGAAACCAGTGAAGAAATTTATATGGCCTAGTTAACTGTTTGCATACTGCAAATGCACATTTGCATAATAACTATGACATGGTCACAATTAACAGCTTTGCACATTTTTAAGTAGAGCTGAAAGGCAGTCTCTGACAGCACAAGATTATATTAATGACATAATTACTAATATTATATAAATATATGCACAATGCTATTAGAACATATTATAATTACTAATATAATATTCTATATAAAATATTCTTTGTCTAATATGTCTACTCTTGAATCTCATTTACAGCAATTATTTTTAAGGCTTGTTTTCTGTCTTTCAATTATATTTGTTTTCCTCCTTTGAAGATGCCAAAAAAATAAATCAGATAAGAAAAAAAAAATCATGTTACTCCCACCAGAATTAGAAGACCACACAAAAATATTACACAGACTTTTTTGTAAATAGTTTTAAATTTTTACATATTTTATGAACATTTGAAGAAGTAGCTAATTTGTGATATCTCTCCTGTCTCTTATGTAAAATGCCTGAAATTGTTTTAATTAAAAAAAATAAAGAACCTTCTCTCTCTGAAATTCAGCCACTATTACAGCTAAGTGACCTTGAGTATCATCATATGAAAGGAAAATAAAAATCTCACAATTATTACTTTTCAGGTTTTTCAACGTATTTGTTACTCTGTCTTCGTAGCCAAATAAAACCACAAAGAACTTGGAATAACTGACGTAGAAATGACTGAATGATGACACGGGTGAGGCTACTGTTTAAACACTGTGGAGCTCTCATTACTATTACAGATTTTAGAAATAATCCTTTAAGAAGAGAGAAAAGAACAGTATGTACAGACACTGTTTTCACTTAACAATTAGAGACTGAGAACAATTAATGGTGTTAAGATCATTTAAGTGTTTCCTTACTTACTGTTCTTTGCGTAATGAACTTTCATAGTTTCAGTGTGTAAAACCTTGTCTTGTCCTGTTGAATGTCATTCAGTGTTTTTCAATAGAGTTTATTATCACAAAGACATTTTAAAACAACAAATCTGCAACAGGTAACTCATCTCCTCTTACTAGTACAGTTTTTATTCTCCAACCCCTTTCAGAAGAAGGTATCTCATGGGCCTTGACTAGAGGATAAAAATGCAATAATGAACAATTTGCTTTACTGAACGTAATTGTGAAATAAATTTTACCCTCTAAAGTCCAATACACTTTTCCCCCATATTAGGTGCTCTTCAACATGATTAATTTTTTCCTTGAAGGACCACAAGTACACCAGATACATAACGTACTGCCATGAATGTCAGAACAAAGTCACTGTAGTCTTCTTGCTGTGAGGTTTCTTTCTCTGAAGCACAAGCCAGAGTAGATTCATTTCCCCTAGACCCCTCTTTTTCTTTAATTGTGCATGTAAGAAGGTGTTTATAACTAGGCTAGGTATGAACTTTAACTGCCTGTGTTTGTATGCAAGTCTTTAAATCTGTGGCACTTCTCTTGAGACTAGTGGAAGAAAGGAAAATGTTTATGTGCAAGGAATGCTGAGAGCCACCTTGTTCTTATGGAAAGGCTAGGAGAATCACCCTTCTTTGTCTTCTTATAGTTTAATAAAAACCATGTCTTTATGAAAAATAAGAACGATGCGCATTTAGTCTCCTGTATATAAAGGGCTGTGTCACTAAGAAGGACAAAATAAAATTCAACACATCTTGAACATTTAATACATTTTCCAATTCTAATTTATAAAATGATAGTTTGAAAGAATTATAAAATCACTTAACACTGCATCCTCTCTTATTCTGATCATTTGATCCTTCCAGGTGTCAAAGGGCTTTTCTTCAGGTGAAAGTGGAATGTTTCCCTTGGGGTTGTCATCCCTTGCAAGTAATAAAGGTTTACAAAGCAATGCACATATAATCTGACACTTCAAGAAGAAAATGAAGAGAAGGTGGCTGTCAAATTTACAGAACTTTTGCTATAATCTACCACAGGTAGTTTTTGTTCACTACCATTTTAGTTCTTTCGTTCAGTGACAGCTAAATGATTTCCTTATTCAGAAGGGATGTGCACTGTATGCAGATAAAGCCTTTCCATTTAGTCCTTGTTATATTTAATTACTGTAAAAGTCTGCCATTGAATTCTGAAGGTCATTAGCAAGTAACTTGGTGACTAAATTCTGAATAAAACATCAAATTATAGAATTTTGTAAAACTTCATATACACAAAATCTAATACCAAACAAAGACGTGACGGCTACAGAATACAGCACAAAAAATGTGTTATCTTATGTGATCTATCCCAGACATCCAATATTTTATTATTAATAAAAAAATTTAATTAAGTCAGGCAAGACAAAAGTCAGTTGACATCAGAAGTTAAACATCACAATTAAACCCACATATTTACTCAGACCAAGACTTAGCTACATCTTCCTGTGTATCTACCTACCCAAGGAAGTCAATCATACTTGAGGAAATTAGAAAGATTATAAAATCCTTCTGTGCAGAACAAGAATGCCATGTGTTATACAATTTCAAATAATCTTCTTAGAGAAAACTTATTGCTTTTATAAAAGGGGATAATTCCTCATTTGAAATATAAAATGTTTTATCAGATTATACAGAAGAAGTGAACTGTTTTGCACCAGTGCTACAGGGCTTTATAACTAAAATGTATGTTTTTACTTAGATTTGCATGTGGGGCACAAAAGATGTCATTATAGCTGAAAAAAATCTGGAATGTGCACTGATATTTACAGATTAATTTTTCTTAATTCCCTGCTATAGCCTTTTCAATAACAACTCCAAATGGTAAATTATTTTAAATTTTTAGCAAAGATAAAACATATTGTGCTCTTTAGAGATAAATTTCTGTTTTGTATTAGAAATTTGAAGACTGGCAAATGAAGACACTTAAGGAAATTAAAATTTTTACTCTTGATACAATATTTTTATACCACAAGCTGTTGTGCCTGCAAAAGCAATACATCCAGACGTGCTAGAAAGTGCTGGACAGAAAATGACATGTGAGTCTGTTGTTCATTTCCAGGACTGCTCTACAGGAGCATTCTTGTATTCTGAATTGTATATTAAACTCTCTACTGTCCTCCAGAGAAAAACTCTTTCACTTAGATTTACAATATCATCGGCAAGTGCAGAAAATCACAGCATTTAAGAGACAGCTACAGAAAATATGTGTTTTTAAGACATTGCCTTTGCTCTTTAAGAAAAACTGTTTTTTACATTGCATTACAATGGACTATGGAGATGGCCACAACACCTTTGGAAGTTGTAAGCTTATCGGAAATTATTCTGTTCAATGGCTGTGACTTAAAACATTCTTCCCCAATTGCTTGCAAACATCTGATAGTCTCTGTTGGCTTACTCTACATTTTACTTATTCATAAGTGACTTTTCCTTCACAATCCCTTTATAACCATTTCCAAACACAACAAAGGTTACATTTTGGCTTGAACTTACATTATTGCTCTTTTGTTTATTCAAAAGATGAAGATAGGGATAATCTGCCTGGGAGTATTCTCTGACAGTGACAAAATTCCTCCTGTTTGAACAGAAAATTAATAGGAATTGCATAATATTTGAAGATTTATGTCTGTTTCTCATCACTATTCTACTCTGTACTCAAGCTCTTGGAAGAATGGACAGTGGGGATGTATTGTAGTAGTAAAGCTAAAACCATGCAGTTAGCAATACCTAAATATATTAGAAGTTCATGGGGCTGAAAATTAAGATGAAGACATGTCTGGTGCTATCTTGCTTCTTTTACCAGAAAAGTAAAACTTTTTGTCTTCTGAACATGACTGAGCAACATCTGGTCCTGATGACAGAAAACTAATTATTATCAATTGTATTGATTTGTCCCAAAATATCTTCTAATGATTTTTTTATCAATTGGGACATTTCTTCAAAGCCATCCTCCAGAATGAAAAGTTATATAGAGAAGTTTCCCAGATCTCCTCAGTGGGGAACATTGATGTTAACTCCTTTAGGATTTTCTTTTTGATAACTTTGTTCAGGCACTCAAAATACAAATCTTCAGTGTCTATCCAGTACTCAAATGTATAGTATGGATATTCAAAAACAAATACAAGTCAATTAAAAAAAAACCCTAGCGCACAAAGGAACTGAATGAATACTTCTGACAGCATGAACACACCTCCAAATACTCTTTGTAAAGTGTCAGGTTAGACAGTTCCAGCATCAATCACCAAAAATATTATTCACTGTATTTAACAATTTTTAACACCAATGGTAAATGATTGTTAGAAGTTATCCAACTCTGCACATCTTCTTTGTAGGAAGGCATTCAAGTCTACCTTCTCTGGCCATTTTGTTAAAATCCATGGAGGAAAAAAACCAACCACTATCAAGACAGTGATTCACATATGTCTAGGTATATACAAAGTCCTTCAGGAAGTACCACAAAGCATGGTTTCTGTCTCGGTGGTCTAAATACTAATTTAACACCTACAAAAGTTGACTGGTGATATCTCAGTGTCCCAACACAGCAATTGTTATATATTACAAAAAGCCACAAGACATGAGGAATTGGTCCTCACTACCTCTGATCATGAAGCAGGTCACACATGGTACTTGAACATACAGGACATCTGTTATGAACACAGCAATAATATTCTGAAACAAATTCAGGATTTGTGTTGGGAGATAACTGCTTCATCTGGGAAGAGTGCTGAGAAAGGGAAAACTCAAAGCCCAGTTTGTTCCCATCACTTAAATTAGCAGTAAAGATGAAACTAAAGTTAGTAGCAAAGTACAGAAGGAATCAAAAGAGATTAGGGTACAAGACCTTTTTGTGTTGCTGTTGCTTTCAATTGTGTCAAAGAATCCTTTAAAAGTAGCAAAGAAACGGTGAAAGCTTAATTAACACTTTGTACTATAACCAGAAGTAGTGATCAGGCCTAATTCTGTACAGATTTTTTTGTTTGGTCAAGCACCCACATCAACACAGTGATCTCGTTACTTTTACTCTATCCATGTGCTTTATAAAAATTTCCTGAGTGAAATATAACACATTAGTATTAGGTAGCTTCAATTGTGTATTCTGATATTATTCACATGCCAACAGAATGTACCATGACAGAGTTTTCCTCTAATGAGAGCATTATCTCACAAGACACTTTCAATAAACTTGAAAAAACATTAAATTACCTGGAAAACCTCTATGCCTTTATTTTATCATACTCAAATTTGATTGCAAAGTCAAAAAAGATAGCAGGGGCAGTGGGATGGGCAGCAACTTTGAGGTAAACAACAGTCAACAGTAAGTTGAATTCTGTCAGTTTAATGAAAATAAAACCAAACAAAAAACAAAGAAGAAAATTCAACCAGAATCAAATATCAATAGACAACAACAATTTGTAGAGTAATACTTTACACAGCTTTCACAAACAGATTACATTTAAAAATAAAACTTATTTTCTTGCAAGTGCGAAACATGTGATAAATAGGAGTACTTATTTAGCATACTACTTATTTGGAAACTACATCTAAGAACTCCCCTTAAGTCATCAAATTCAAACTTTTATTCTATCAGGTCAGCACTACTACTATTAACCTAGGTGATTAATCAGCATTCTAGCTACTTCAGAGTGATTTTCATGTCTCTGGGTGTCATGGACATTAAGAGAAGAAGTTTATTTGAGTATCTGACAAAATGGATACATCCCATACTCTTTGTATTGCTATTTAAATTGTTCTAAATCAGGTTCCTTTTCTCTGTATTGTAACTGTTAGACTTGAATGCTCCTAATTACCTTTAATTCCTCCTTTATCATCAGTGTACAGTGTCGTAAGAGAGAACCACAAAGTTTTACTTTCACACACTGAAGTTAAACTTTGCAGACAGGATCTGGTAGCTAGTCAGTTTGAGTTACAGCAAAACATAGGAAAATCTGCATACAAGATTTAATTTCTGAAGCACCATTAAATGCAAATAATTGTTTTGTGGCTTTTAATTTTCTTTCACTGGAGACAACACCAGAAATCTCAAAGCACTTCTAGGCATAATTTTTTTTAAAAAAATTGTTATTTGTCACGCTTTTTCTGGTTATTTGTAGCACTTAGAAGCGTGACACAGTGACCAGAATTGCGAAGCTAACTCGGGAAGGAATGGGAAAATAATCTTCATTGGGGTCATTGAAAACACATCAAAAGACCTGAAATTCCAAATAAATGTGAAGAAAATTAAAGTAATCCCTCTGATGGAGGCAAATCATGAAAGAATCTCTGGTGTCATATTCTTGTGTGCATATTTACCAGACAAAGAATACATTTAGGTACTTTTTAAAAAAGCAGTTGTGTATTTTTCTGCTTAAAAATACTTTAAAAAATTTGTTTTCAATGTGTGTTATAGAAGAGCTTTCCTATCATACCACAATGATTACCAGCAGCAAGACCAAAATGTATCTTATAGAAACAGTGTTCCTAAAGCAAGTCCTGTTTTAGAGAGCTTTTAGAAAAAGCTCTTTAACACTATCCTCAATGTTGTTTGCAGGAAAAGTATTTCATGTTGTCAGAGCTGGGAAGAGGTGAGTGAAAACAAATAGGTCTATTTAAGTACATAAAGACATACACATTGGCATAACTTTTCCCTCTTTTTCCTTCTCTTGCTGCTGCTTTTATGAAAGCATTACTTCCAGGTAGAATGCTGTTACCTCTTGAGAAGGATACTTCTGGTTCATTTAGTAGACTTCAGCATAATTACAAAATCACTCCCTTTTGTGATGCTTGGTAATTTTTTTTTAATTTAAATAGAAATAGACAAAAGGAGGAACAGAACTAGATGTAAACTAGATGTAGAGGCTACAGATGAAAATTAATCTTCAAGTCTTCCTTCCCTAGTTCAAGTGATTCTTCACATACATACTTTAAAAATACAACAGAATAATTTGACCTTCCTTGATCTGGAAAATAACAACTGTATGTTTTTTGACAAGTCACATGTAGCTAAACTAAAAATTCAAAATTCATTTCTCATTAGCAAGAGAAGCAAAATGCTTTCCTATGTATACTGTGTCTCATTAAATACTTTAAACCTGTGCTCTTTTCTGAGGAATTTTAAATGTCAGTGACTACAAAATGATGTGTTCCTGTTGCTTTGAAGTCCTGGTCATAACAACTTTATTACTCATTTTTACTTACACAGGGGAAAACCCAATTGTTTTAAACATGTATTAGACACATAAGGATATCATCAAAAGACTTGCACTGCAGAAGCCTTTTTTGGTGATGTTGACTCCAACTGTTTAGGCAGCAACCATCTCTAAGTTTCTTTCCAAGCAACTGTGACAAAGCAATAATGCAATGCAAGAAACAGAAAATGAAGAACAGGCAGAAGTGTATGAATACTGGTTTTGATCATTATACCAGTTCTTGGATTAAAATCTATAAGAATGACATAGCTGATATTTCAGTTAACTGTAAAAATAAATGAAGCATCAGCAAAACCCAAATTACCTGTTAAGTATGTAGGCATCCCAAGATAAACTAGAAGATCTCTTATTTGACACAATATATGCTCCTTGTATTTTGAAGCAGAATTTTCCATACAAAGTATTTAATCCAAAACGGAAATCAGCAAGCATTACTCAAATCCTTACCTTTACCTGAGAGATGATTTACTGATGTAAATCAAGTGGTATAATCTGAAACGCAGGATTTATTTTTCTTCATTTTAAAGATTTTTTAATTTTAAAGATTCTAATTTGAGTAATTGGAAAACAACTCCTATTTGGATCAAATAACAAGCACATTACCTTCTCCAGAAAGTATGTTTGAAGTTTCTAAACTTCTAAACTATTCTTTAGGCATACATAGGAAAAGACATTCATAGAGCACAAGTATAACTTGTCTTTTTAAACTTCAGTTAGACAATGTTTGTTCCTCAGATTTGGACAGTAGTGCTTGACCCATCAATCAGTTTTTGTAGTCTGAGATATTATCAGGGAACCAAGAGCTGCAAATCAGGCTTCCCTAAACTCAAATTCTGGAAAAATATGCAAGTTTCTGATTGCAAGTTAAAGATAAACTATGCTATATCTTAGTGCCTGAAGGTTTGCCTAGTCCAGGTTTGCAGTGATTTGGACTGTTCTCTACCAACTGGGTAACTAAGCTCTGCCTAGGATAGATCTTGATTTCCTACTTGGCAGTGTGAGAACAATGTTGCACACATTTCTGAAAGGTAATTACTTTTCAGAAAAGCTTTAGTTCAACATAAGAACAACTGAGGGATTTTAGTCAGCCCCTGGTATACATAAGCAGAGTGACCTCAAAGCTTTAGAATCTATCATTTCAATTTAAAGAAAACGCTGGATAAATTCAGCTGAAATTTAAACTCACCTACCACAAGGTAGAGATCTCTTTTGGCAGGGCAAAATTATCTTAAAAATGTTTTTATTTCTTTTTAGCTGTGAATTAACAAAATATGAGATCAGATATGGAAAAAAGTCCTCACATTTTAATTACAGTAAAATAAACACTGTGAGTAGACACTTGAGGATAAAATAAAAAGGTTAAGTAGTGAGCACACTCAGGAAATGAATATGAGATGTATAAGTGGAGGCTGTAAAATATGGGAAGAATGAGGAAATTCCTAGGGATGCTGAAGAAAACAAAAAAAGAAAAGAAGAAAAAGGTACCAAAAGATGGAATCTTTTGATAATGTAAAGGAATATAGATTAATTTTGCTTTCTGCTGCCTTTACCTTATTTTGCATTCTAGCCATTTATATACTTTGCTTACCAAACAATCCTAAATCGAAGCTTATTTCTATGTAATTTTTTGAATGCTAGCTTTGAATTTTTTCTTGAATTAAAGCCATTTGTTATTAGGTGCCTTAGGATTTCTGATACAGGAAGAAAGTCATATTAATGTTCTCAATTTAAATAATGTTTTAGATGTTTTCAATATGACTAAAGGGACACAGCTTTTTCTTCCATAAATGTGACTAAAATAAATTAAAATAAATCACCAAGTGTGAATCACAATACTATCAGTTCAACATATGTTTAACTAAATGCAAAATCAATAAAATTAGAATATATATTTAAAAAGTAAGTACTCTCATATATTGTGAAAGTTGTTACTAACAGAATTTCAACAAAATATTCAATTCAAAAAGAATGGAGGGTACTCAAATACAGTGGTCTTATCAAATATAGCTTAGAAATGCTTTTTTCTCTGTTATGACTATATATTAATAGTCTTATACAACTTTGTCAATATAAGAACTGCATTTCTATTTTTGGAAGCACTATCTTCACACATGTATTGAACGTAATTATCAAATGACTCATGAAATCACTCAAAATGAAATAAACTATTTTGTAATGCAGTTCCATGTTTAAGCAAGATAACAGTTTTCAGCAGATGTCATCAGTATTATCATTAAGTAGGAAATACCTGCCATAACAGAACAAAACTAGAAGTAGAATATCACAAAGAAGAAAAGTTTTGGGGCTAGAAAAAAAAAATCTTTTCTTATACTAAACAGTAGGCCTGAAAATAAGGCAAATTTTTTGGTGTACAGGCTACATCAGGTCTGTTTGAACATTTGAGACTAGAAAAATAGCCTGAGAAGTCGCATGGGCAGCACAGGACTAACAGGTCTTTTCTTGGTCTTGCTGCCCACCCTACAAGTGTCCTTCATAAAATTCTATACCACACACATCCATAATACATAAAACTTGGCTCTGGGTACCCTCTGGGTAAACATGGACCACTTCAGCCTTCAAATATGACTTTTTGCAGCACCAGAATATATGCTGGAAGTCTTGGGGTGTACTGAAAAGGCACAACGTGTATCAAGACATTGCCACGTGAATGCACAGGGAACAAACCTGACACTGCCTTCTAGGCCCCAGCCATGCTGGCTTTTGGGATTGTTCACCATGCTCACTTTCTTGTTTGGCACTCAGGTCAAACCCAAATCTTCTTCCTTCACATACTGAAATCTCTTATCATTTTATTATCCCTACTGTGAAAACTTTCACTCAGGCAATCAGTAACAGCAACCTTTTCTGCCAGGTGTACAAATATCCTCCTGTGGCTTTTCAGCTCATAGGGAACGCTTATATTAAAGTAATACTCACTGTCAGTTTTTTGGCTTTAAGTTCTGAATCCACCTATTTCCTTCCTTGTATTTCCAAGTAAAAGTCAAATATTACAGTTAATTCTCATTGATTGACAGCAACTTTACATGGCTTGAGAATACTGCTAGCTACCAATCTCACGTATTTATTAAATTGTGATGCCCTCTTCCATGAACTCTGAAGCATTGCCAATTAGACCAGCTAATAATACAGCCAGGTGACTAAACAAAACCAGTAGGTAATTCATAATAACAATGAAGTGAAAAGTCATGAAAATCTGAACAAATTCTGAGAATCTTAGAAAAAAACAGGGCTGCAATGGACTTCTGGAGATTATCTATTCCAGTTTAAAGATGGACTGGAGAGGCCTTTGGAAGGAGCTTGATATCTGTAGCATTGCTAATGTAGCCTGATCTGTGGTCAGGGTTCATTACCACAGCTTTGCTCTACTGACTCAGCTTCATTTTAGAGCATTTATTTTTTAAGAAAGTCCTCCATTTTATTCTGTTTTCAGAAATCTAGAGTCACCAGAACATGTTTTTTATTTAATTATTACTGCCTCTCACTTAAAATCTTTTTCCTCAAAACTGAGGAAATTGGGTGCAGTGGAACTTTGCAGACATGTCTACTTCCATCAGCAGCCTGCATGCTTCTCTCAGGAAGGTCTAATAGCTTGGAAATTCAAGGTAGGACCTATGTGAAACTTTAACATGAAACCGGCTGCTGTACTGTATGCAGTCAGACTTTTCTGAAAGCCACTAGTATCCACAACTAATAAGGCAAGGATGCAAAATGTCTGTGTAAAATTTAGTATCTGGCACTTGGAATACTGGGAAAAGGTAAGGTGAAGCAGAGGTACTAAAATTTCTGTTCCTCAGAGCACTGACAGCACAGCAAAAAAAAAAGGGGAAGAACTGAAGAGTTTTAACAGTCATACTACAAGATGATTCCAACCGTACAGCCTTTTATTGTAAATGCATATATACCTGATTCTTACAGGTAACCTTCAGAATATATATATCCACAAACATACATCTCATTGAAAAGCATGTGTTTTAGGGCTGCCACCAGCATTATCCAACACTTCAGTACATACCACATTCCATTAAAACAAGTATTTATGTATTTTAGTTTATATTTCTCTTCAAAGTCTTATACAGACTTCATCCACCACAGAAACATAACCAACCATGGCATGAAATGCAGCAGCTGTTTAACAGCTTTTGGCAGATATACAGAAAGGTTTAATGAGAAGACTGGCCCAGGTAGCCAAAGCTAAGATGAATTAAATAGTGAGAATACTATTCCCCAAGCTGAAAATTTGACCAGGATATTGAATTAACCTGTTATCCAAACTGCCATGATGCTTTTAGCTTGGTTTAATAAATAAAAAAGCAACCAAACCCTATGTCAATGTCTAAACCATCTGTCTCCCATTCATTTTCCCTACCTCCTTCAATAGCCTTTGAGTTTCTTGGTCAATTTCAACGAAATTCAACAGACAAGCAGATGTCTCAAATACTACATTCCTGCAAACTTTCTGAAAATGAGATAACAGAGAAAATAAGAACCCCCATTTATGTCTTTACTGAGGGACTCCAATGGGCATGAAGACCTTAGAAAATATCAGAAAACTGATGTGAGAAAAAGACCTTGTAAATGTCTCTGTTATAAAAAACCTTCAATCACTCCTTGTTAAACATGTAAGACAATCAACTCTGAGAAATAAGTCTACTGGAAATCCAGCTTACTTAATTCCAAGTCATGAAAATAATTAAAAACAGTAAGAGGTTAGGACCTTGGATTTGTATTTCATGTGCAAGGCATTACTTTCCACAGGAAGGAAAAAAATCTCATGAGGCTATTCAAGCAAGAAGATCTTTGTACACATAACTTTATCTGTCTTATGATTATGAATAAAACTCGAAATATAAAATGCTTTAAACCACTGAGTTTTCAACCAGGAAAGAGCTGCAGGCTGTTAGCAAAAGCATGAAGGTTTGGAAAAGAGATTTTAACTGGTTCCTTCTAATGCTGGGTTTAATTTAGACTCTTTTACTTTTAATTTAACCCCATGCAGTTGTTCTTATCCTTTGGTGGTATTCTAGGAGCATTTTTTCTTCATTACATAGTAGAAAGGAGGGGTGTACATAATAGAACATTTGTATAGAAGATAAACAGAAATCCATTTCAGCCAAAGTGGCATAATTTGTGACTATCACAAACCATACTTTTAAAATCTTAACTCATGGCAAACTTCCAGAACTTTATGGTACAGAATTCCTATAGTTCACTCAAATGAACTACTCATGGAAGTGGTTGTGCAGACCAAAATTCATCTCTCCAAACACAGACAAGATCAGCCACAATTACCTCCACAGAAAATGGAGATAGACACTTCTAGGACATGATTCACATCCTTCTCAAGTAGGAGGAGATTTTAGACAGATACAGTAAAAACACCCATATCTCGGTAAAAGGAGCCTAGCTGACTGGTGTTGATGCACTAAAATCACATTCCTACACTTTGGCAATGTCCTGTTTTAGGAACTCAGATTCATGATTAAGTATGCAGTGCAAGCACCTGTTGGTGGCAAGACACCAAGTATCATCCAATAAATCATTTAATAATGAGTCAGTAATCTACTGATAACTAGCTGGTAATTTTCTTTCAGGCAGAAAAATTATCCACAAGAAAATGTACTTGAATTCAAAGACACTACAAACTTGCAAAACGAGTCTGGTACACACATAATTGTATGTCCTATACTAATTCAAGTGTGCTTCATACAAGGTAGAAACAATTTTGGTAACAATTCCTCAGGTGGAGGTTTTTATCACACAATCAAGCCAAAAAGAAGTGTTCAGCAGAACCATGGATCCATTCTTGACTAAATTTAAACTTTTGGTATGTGATAAATAAACTGAGAGAAATCTACAGCTACAAGGATCAGAGGTTTACTACTGCAAATCAGATATTTATGTAAGTACAGTAACATGATACTGTAAAAGATTTAAAAGTTACTAAAGTTAAAATTTCTAATTTAGCTTCTTAATATTACAGAAATGCAGGTTTAAACTATGTAACTTAATACTACATTTAACTGCATAAATAAACATCTGAGTCGAAAATTATAATTGTAGTTAAAAATGAACACATAATTTAGGCACTAAAATAAATCACATAAGCATCAAAATGATCCTTAAATAAGGACAAAATCAGTCTGAAATGTTACACAGAAACTTACACCGGAGAGAATCTCAACACAACCATGTAACAAGTAAAGAACAAACAAAAAGAACTAATTTGTTAACATGCTAATGTTTTAATACAGATATAAAAACAAGTTTTAAAAATTTTTACTTACCTTGGAGATTCGAAACAATGTGGACTTGTGAAAAAACTACAACCGGTCTCTTTCCAAGAGAGAATTGTCTAACTTTTCCACTACTTTCAGATCTGGAGTGGAAGATATTTTAGGTCTGGCCAAATATCACTGGAAGAAAATTCGTTCACATGTTTGGCTATGTTTTGCATTCCATCCTGTTGCTCTGGCACACAGACACAGCTAATTATAATCTGTGACATAAGCGGTTAATTCTACTGCTGAAACAGTTGTGTACTGACTCCAGAAATGAACTTATGGTAAGACATAACCAATCCATAATGTGCACTGAAATCGCTCAACCTGTCACATAATGCCAACTTCTTTATTAAAAACTGAGAATGTGAGCACTCCATAGAACTTGCACAAAAAAACCATTATCAGAGCTGGCTGCTTACAGCACTCAATGCAAAATTAGAAACAAAAAAGACTTCTGCTTTCTTTTCTGAAACGGTATGTAACATCCTGACTGAATTTTAAGAGTTTGTTTTCTGAAAACTTTTCATTTTAATGCTAACATTATTCTAGCTATAATATATACTGGCTGGCATATAAAAAGTCTCTTTCAAAAAGGAAATACAGATACTGTAATATACCTATAATAGCACATATAAATTTTATACAAGAATCATACTAAGAATTGCCAATCTTTCCAAGAAGTTAAGCCTATCTTGGTATTTAAAACACAGACGCATATATATGCATAGACACATGTAAATACTAGGAGCTATATTAAAAAAGGTTGCATATATTACGGATACATTACATATTTTCAGATTTCAGACATTATAGAAGTTATAAGACTTTTTTTTCAGTATCATTAAAGCTTTGAGCTCTCAAATGCAGAAAAAGAATTCCTGTCTGGCACTGCTTACATTACTCTGCCTACACAAACATTGACCAGCAGACTTCTTGTTCAGCCTCAGATATGTTAGAATCTGTGCTGGTAGCTTTCCACAGTTTAAAGAGCATTAAAATATACATATGTAAGATTTACAGATAAAAGGTTTGTGCTACGTGAAGCACTGCAATCATCACCCACGTTTGGACAGTTTCATTTCTCAAAGCACTATGTTTCCTTCTTCTCAGCTTTGTGCTCACTCTGTCATCACACTTTAGAAGACAAAGCTCCTATCACACATTTAACAGCTGCAGATCATAAATTTAGGACTGACACAAATCCACCTGATCGCAGGCCTACAAGAAACTTTTTTCCCTTCATGAGCTCTGAGGCCATAAATCCTCTATCAGACTCTGTTTACATACACAAATGGTGTTATTTCTCTGCAAAGAAATTAATTCACTGATATCTGCCAAAAATGACAAATATTTCCAACAAAAATATTTATCAATATTTTAAAAACATATTTTGTATTTAATCTCAAGGTTGTATGAAAGAAAGTGTGAGGAAAGCATTTATATGTTGTGTTAATACCAAAGCTTTTCTTTAATTGAAATTCCTTTTAAGTATTAGAGGAAGAAACCTGTAAATGATGGGAGTGTTTTGAAAGGTTCATTATTTAGTCATTATTTAGGTAATTGGGTATTCATGTCTAGGGATTTTCTGCAAAATCTTTTGCCTGTTCTTGGAGAAAATCAGAGGATCAGATAAAACTGGATACATGACCCTCAAAACCTCAATGTTTTTAACTGCATTTATAACATTTTTTCTTTTGACATATTTGTGATTATTTGGTTTCTAAACATATAAAAAAGATTGACTAACATAGTGCCTAGCTATTGAAAGATTAGATCCTATTGTCCAGTAGCTCTCTTTATGACAGAAATTTGTGCTATTTTCCACATACGATTTCTCTTCTCTAGTGTAGATGTCTCCCTTGTCCTGATCTTCCACATAACTAATTTCTACAAAGGTAAAACTTGAAAAAATGAAAAGAACAAATAAATACCTCAGTTAGTAACTTCTGAAGTTCTTATGAAGTAGGACTGAAGCAAGCGCAACTGTCAGTGAGTTCTGCACCATCTGAAGGCAGCTGTCCTCCTATTTAAATGCACAGAAGGGAAAGAGAAAGAAAAATTTTGCTTGAGCGTGGAGAAAAAATAAGATATATTCATGAGCTGCCCTCCTCACTACTTCAACTGACAACATCTTACAAGTGATAGGCCAAAATTCACTCAGCTTAAAAGTGTGGCACAAATAAATGAAACACTGCACACCCAATAGCTGTTTGGACTGCAAATGTTCATAACAGCAGAGTTTACAGTAATGCAAAATAAATATTAGTCAAAAATCGATGTGCAAAATAATAAAAAATATTTTTGTTGCAACTAGAAGATTGGAATCCATTAGTATAATGAACAACAAATTCAGTTATGGGGTTACACTGCACTTGTACAAAATCTAAATCTTTCTCCCCCTTCCCCCTAATTTTCTGCAAAGTTCAAGAATGCTGATATCCCATTCCTCACCCCAAAACTGAAAACCTTCTTTTCAATTTTGAAAGTCTATGGCTATTGACTTAGTCCTGGGAAGGTAACTAAGCAGACATATTTGTCTTCCACGTTGTCAGAGTCCACCCATACCAGCACCTGACTAAATAGAAGCACTTGCAAACTCATCTCAGGAAAAAAACCCAACAGAAACTACGGTTTCAATATTCTGCTACTTTAACAGATTCTAAATATTTTACCCCTCTCTTTTTCTTTTTTTAACAAACGTTTGATGTATGCCTATAAGATTTCAAGAACACCTCTTTATTTCCCAAAGTACAAAACAACACAGTGGTGGAGAAGACACTATCAGGCATCAGTTTAACTAATTCATCCAGCTAGAAAGGACATAGAAGACATTTGTTCCTGTCACATACTTTTCAAGTCTGTGAGATGTTTAAAGACTGTGATAAGCAGTGGAAAGCAAAGGGTATTTAAGTGGTGATAAGGATTTGGTAAGCAAAGGGTATTCAGGAAACAAGAACATTCTACCTGTATAGGAAATGGAATTTAAGTGGAATACCATGATTATGTCGAAAACACTAAAAATAACTAAAATTAGATTGTACAGGTGTGTAACTCCCCATGATAGCAGAGATCTTTTTCAACCTAAAAGATTTTATGAAACAGGAGTTTTGACATATGAAATATTAAAAGATTCTTTGGTGAAGGTTCAGAAAGGTCAAGTAGTATAGCAAAAGCAAATTTAAAGATAAAATGGCAGAAACCTTGGGGAAAAAAGTACAAATGCAAAACCAAAAATTAACCAAATTCTAAAACAGCTAAGTGGGGGTAACTGTAATAATGGCCAGGAAATATAAAAAAGTAATTATTTACCAGAAATCTCTGGACTACCAATAACAGAGGGGAAATGTCCAAGCATCCTCTATTCTTGTTATTGGGCATTTTATTTACTCATGAGCTTGAATATTGATACCACAGAAAAAGCACCTTTTCACAAACGATGTTTTCCTGTTCTCCTGACTTCTTACTAAATTAGAGACTCCCCTGAGATACTAGGCAAGAAGTGTTGGAAAGAATTTTTCCAGTGTTTCCCTTCAAAGCATTTTGAATTGGCTACGTTTAATGTGTTTTTTGAATTTTTAAGGGATAAGACAGCTGTTCATTTAGTGATAGATTGAGACCTCGCCTCCTCCTAAGGACAGGGCTATGGTGAATATTTAAAATGGGATGTAATCTTCTAAACCCAAGCAAAAGAATGAGCCAAAAGAGATTTATATCTTTCTCTTATATACAGAAACACTTCTTACACCAATTACAGCTACAAAAATGCAATTGTTTTAAAGATTAACAAAGTGGAAAATACTCCAATAGGAACCCTTTAAAATATAAACATATGACCCAAAAATATAAGGCTTTAAGGGAGATCTGCTTAGACCATTCCATTCCATGACATCTATAAGGAGGTTCAAAACAGCTTTGAAACTTGTAATATCTATGTTTCATTAGAGAATGAACAACAATAAATAAAAGAGAAAAATGTGAACAGTAGTATGCAAGACAATACAAAAATTAAAGAACTTGTAAGTATCCAACCACCCTGTGTGTCAGTGCATGGCAGGTCTGGTTTCTAGGAACTTTTTTCATCTGTGAGCACAAACAGCCGGCTGTGGGTCTATTGCCTGGTCACCTTAACAGTGTTTCAATTAATGCTTCAGCTGTTAGGTTTCTGTTCCTTGCTGCCGCACTGCTTTCCTCTATCCCACTTTTGGATGCATTCTGTCACCTTTCCTCCCCAGTACACTCAGTGGGTCCAGACGAAGAATCTTTTTAGCTTGTTGTTCACCAGCTCTACTCAATCTCTTTTCAAATTCACATAGACACAAAATTAATTTATACAGAACTGTTTCAAATTGTCACAGAGGGCTAGTTAATGTTTTCTAGGGGGGAAGGATGTGCTAAATGGTATTTTCTTCTTGGATTGCATCTTCACACACTCTGATTAGAAAAGACAATTTCTGTGAGTATAATTTTGCACAAACTTTTAAATAGATTAAGTAATGAAGCAACAAGTGAAAAGCTGTACTTTACTCTGTGCTCACCACTGTATTCTGTGCAAAGATGAGCCTGACAGCTGCCCTGGAGAATATAGGTGAGTTGGGATAAATTTATCTTTTAAGAGCAAACAAGAAAGCTCATGTTTGTAGAACCTTCAAAAGAGTCCAGCTGAAAAGATTAATTTGGAGTCTGCAGCTTATGCACACTGGAAGACACAAAGGAGTAACCTTGCAGTAGCACTACCTTAAAAGCAGAAAGTTGCCTAAATATCAAGGAAGAAAAACCCCACCAAACACTAAATGTCCAAGCAGATTTGTAATGGTTTTGTCCCACTGCATTGTTGGTATAATACAAGCATTCTCCTAAGCATGAAGTGCAAATACTGTTAGCTTGAGGAAGTTAATTGTTAGCTTTTTGTCAGGAATGAAACCAGAACTGTTTTTTCCTTTGGCATACTTACCAAAGCATATGGAAACGTATACTTATGTTAATATAAAACTCTCTAATATTCTGGACAGGAGGGTGGAGCAAAGCACTTTTTAATAGGTGTACTATTTTGTGCATTGGGACTTTTATTTTAGGATATGATTCATTGTGCACCTACTCACAGCTCCATCAGTGATCACTCTGTGACAGGCAGAATAGTGTATTTACAATTCTATTCTGTACAGTATGTCAAATCACTTCTACGACAGATGTCAACAGCATCGACAAGCTACAGAGAACCACATTTCATTTTCTCTGGTCATAACATTTCCTCTTACATCATCTGGTCTTTACTAAAAACAAAACCAAAACCCCAGATGTGCTAAATGTCCAGAGCAGGATGGTCTAGTCTGCCTTGGGATATTGAATTCTGAGGTATTCAAGCGAAACACATGGCTGTCACCCAGAACAGGTGGCTGTATGAAACAGAAAATGGAATGACTGTCCCTCCATGGTAGAACAAGTTTGTTAGATCTTTGAAGCCCTGCTTCTGTACCCATATTCTCATATCACATAATGGCTTGTACAGATACAAATCCTGAAGAATACAATGACTTTAGCACTCTCTTTTACTTTCTTCCTATTCCTTTAACCTTCTTTAATTTTTAGCGCTTCCTTCCCTACTCACTGACAGAGCAGAAGTACTGGTGATCAAGAGATATAAAAGTCTGCCATTTTATTATTAAATGTTATATTTCAGTAACATAGTCTATATTTAACTCTGAGAAAGAAAGCTTTTATCTAATTTGCATTTGAAACAAAAGCATATAAAGGACATAAAACTGTTTAAATCCAGTTATTCAGTGTCTACTTCATTAGTTAGAATAGTATGCTCATTTAGTACCACCATGCATCTTCCCAGAAAGAAAAAAAAGAAAGTTAAGGCACACAAGTAAAATGTCTCCAGTTTCAAAAGATTTAGAAGAAGAGAAGTGAAACCATGGAAATAACAGTGCTCTGGCCAGAACTCTATAATATGAACCATTGTCCCAGAACTTGTGCCGTGACAGATCCAATGCTCAGAATTTAGTGGATTCTAATTTTATATTTGGAGCAACTGACCATTAAATTATGGAAGGAATCAGCATTAGTTTAATTTTCTTAAAACTTCAGTCTTCAATAAAAGTGATAAAACGATTGAAATCTATTTAATACTGCAAAAATACAGTATTAAAATAGTTCTACCTTGTTAAAAAAGAGGGAAAAGTTATTTTAGGATGGTCATACTACAGACCAGCATGTATGCCCAAAGAAAGAGAATAAGTAAGACTGGCTGTTTAGTATAAATAAATGAACACATTCTTAACAATTTGTTATAAGACCTAAAGAGAGCTTCTTTAAATTCTTTTGTTGCACAAGTTCAGCTTACAAAATATCAAAAATACTTGCAAAAAAAAACAACAAACAAACAAAAAAAAACCAACCAAAAAAACCCCAAAAAACAACAACAAACCCAAAACCAAAAAACCCCAAGAATTAATGTCTTGCAGTCAAAAGCTTTTGTCCAATACTGATTATCTCCTGCGGGTTTTTTTTGGTAGCCAAGAAAAAGCAATGTTCCCAAAGTATTTTACTTTCCCTTTAAAACTATGCTATAAAATGCTGAATGATTAATGATTTTTCCTTTTACAAGTTCCCATTGTAACTGTTCTGAAGTAGATTACTATTAATTTTGCAATCAAAATCATACTACACCCTATGACTCACTAAAAGAATGCCAGAGAAAAAAAAGCCCTAGCATTTTAAAATGCCAAAAATGGGGTGGAAGGTAAGAAAAGGCACAATAAAAAGCATTTTTTGTGCTACAGAGTAAAACAGCCTAAACCCCAGATATATTAGCTATTATTCTGGAAACCAGAAGTATACAGTATTTTACGGCATTTCCATTTTTCACTGTGAAACTGAGTCTCTCACTTTTAAATTCCCAAGAAATAATTAACACATGTACCATACAGGTATAGAGTCAACCCAGAAAAACAGTTCACACCTTGAAGGCCTGGGCAATCTTTGGTTAACAAAACACAGTTATACATTGGGTTTTCATGGACAGGTTTTGATAGCACGGGGGCTACAGGGGTGGCTTCTGTGAGAAGCTGCCAGAAGCTCCTCCCATGTCCGACAGAGCCAATGCCAGCTGGCTCCAAAATGGACGTGCTGCTGGCCAAGGCTGGGTCGATCAGGAACAACAGTAATACCTCTGGCGTAACAGATTTAAGAAGGAAAAAACAGTTATTGGGCAGATGTAACTGTGGCCAAAAAGTAGTGTAGTGAGAACATGTGAGAGGGACAGCCCTGCAGACACAAGGTCAGGGCACAAGGAGGGGCAGGAGGGGCTCCAGGCATTGAGCTGAGATTCCCCTGCAGCCCTTGGTGCAGACTGTGGTGAGGCAGCTGTGCCCCTGCAGCTCATGGAGAACCATGGGATGCAGAGATCCACCTGGAGCCTGTGGTGGAGCCCACACTGGAAGAGGTGGATGCCTAGAGGAGGCTGTGTGATCCCATGGGAAGCCCATATTGGAGCAGGCTCCTGGCAGGGACCTGCAGACCCGTGGAGAGAGGTGTCCATGCTGGAGCAGGTTTCCTGGTAGGACTTGTGACCCTGTGGGAGACCCATGTTGGAGCAGGCTGGGCCAGAAGGAATGCACCTTGTGGAAGAGTGACCCACACTGCAAACTTTTGTGAAGAACTGTTGCTCATGGAATGGACTCATGCTGGAGAAGTTCATGGAGAACTGCCACCTGTGGTGGGAGGGACTCACACTGGAGCGAGGGAGACTTCTCCCTGAGCAGTGGCAGGAACAACATGTGATGAACTAACTATAATCTCCATTCCCAATCTCCCTGTACTGCTAGGAAGGAGGAAGTAGAGATGAGAAGCAGGGAGAGGTAGGGGAAGGTGTTTTTAAAATTTGTTTTTACTTCTCATTATCCTGCTCTGACTTTATTAGTAATAAATTCAGTAATATCCCCAAATCAAGTCTGTTTTCTCCATGATGGTATTTGGTGAGTGATCTTTCCTGTTCCTTACCTCAACCCATGAAACCTTCATTATATTTTCTCCGCCCCACCCAGCTGGGAAGAGAAGAGATAGAGGAGCTTTATTGGATTCAGAGTATGCAGCCAGGGTGAACCCACTACACATTATAAAATAAAACTTAATTCATGATTTCCCAAGATCACTCCATGAAGAATCGCTACTGAACCATATTTAAGAATGCAAGACCGAAGTACTTAATTCAGAGTCACTTTTCTGGATCAAGATGATTGTCCTCATCAGGTGGACAAAGGAAGCTCAGCACTTAGCTCAGGAGTTTTTACCTCCTCTAATGTTTCTAAGAAGACAAAAAGAAAGCCAACGCAAAGGAAGCAGAAAATGGACAAGCAATTCTTCTTACCAACCACCGTAACAAAATAGCAATTTCTGCTCCTGCTTTCTGTGGCAAAAAAAAATTGAACAGCCCTTAAAGAGCAACAGTAGAAGGGTAGAGAAAATAATTTTTAAGAATCTGGTTTGACATTCTGAACTTGTATTGAAGCAGAGCCTTGGTACCAAAGGTTAAGTCGCAGCTCTTGATCCATAAGATCTTTTCTGAGGTTCCATTCATAAGAAAGACTGTAAAAATAACAATAATAATGTTGTTAGTATACCCCAAGTATCTGTTTGCCCTACTGAGATTTTAGCTTTGCCAAAATACAAGCAGAAAAATTAGGCACATGAGAAGAGAATTTAATTAGGAACTTGCCATCTGGCATAAGCAAGCAAATGTTAAGTGGCGCCCTTTTAATATGAAGAAACTATAATCAACCAGGGAACAGACTATAAGCTATTTCCTGTTTGACTGAAATGCTTAAATTAACTATGGGAATAGTGCAATTATCTAGTATATTGAAGGGTTATCCTTGAGGCTGAGCTGTAGGCAACCACAGCATGCAGAGTAACCATAGTGGAAGTGTTGACTTAAAACTCACAGATGTAAACTGATAAATTTTGGCAGTCTTTGAGAATATGACATCCCAACTTATTGAGCAGAGTTTGAATATACTTGCAAAATAAAGTGTTGTATCAGTTTAAACAAGAAATATAGTAGTGCTATCTCGAGCAATGTTTATTACAATATGGCATTCCATTCTAAAAGGCTATTTTGAAAAATAATAAATAATAAAGAAAAAACTAGTACAGAAATGGACAACAAAATGCAGCTCTATGCGGCTGCTCTAGTTGTGCAAAATAGGAGACAATTTGTTTGATTTTAGTAAGAAACATTATCACCAAACGCCCAAGTTTCTCCTCTAGTGAATCTGTGATTCATAACATTTTCACAATTACTAGTGGAAGTAATTGACTAGTAGGGAATACATTCATTTCAGCCATAATCAGAATGTATGCTTAGAAGTCTTTTCCCCGGTTATTTACTCAAAACATTTAATGTCACATCTTTACTTCTCACACTTCACTGGCTTTGCATCAGCTGAAGTGACAACAGCTGCATCCTAGTTGGTATGATCATCTCATTTACTGTCTGGATAACTACACAAACAGGATGCTTCATTTTCAGCTGTGCAGTCAAATACCCAGTTCATCAACTATTAGAAAATGGCTGCACAGCTAGACATAAAGCCAAGGCATAGATCAGCCCCTCCAGCAGAAAACAGCTTCCAGAAATTCACTGTCCATTTCCTAAGATAAAGGTGTCTGACCATCTCCAACCTACTGTGATGACCCACAAACCCCCTTAAGGGCAGGCTGTCACACCTACTCTGTTATGGTGTATTAATCCAGCAGATAAGCACCGAGACCAGTCTAAAACTGCATTGTTCAAGTCAGCTCTTGTACAAAACTGAATGGACCCCATTATGCACAGTATAATTAGCTGCATATCCAGTTTAATCATGACTTAAGAGTAATTTCTACGTTTTCAAGCACTTTGTAAAGAAGTATCCTTGATATTTCCTAGGATTATCATAGGAAGAGGTCTTAGAGGGTAACCAGCAACATACAAGAAGTCAGTGCCAAGCCTTTCAGATTTTCAGAATGTGCACATTATCTTTGGGGCTCTTTCTCTTTAATTGCCATGGTTAGACTTTTTAATTAACTGATTTTAGTTGCCTCAGAGGAACCTTAGGATCTGATTCTGGGTTTGGCAAAACCATCAATACCAGAGCACTTTATTTTTATATTCTCAAGCAAGTTCTAGTAGACACTTGATGTACTTCTCTTTCCTCATTAACTTCGCTTGACGTGCTTAGATTTTAAGCTTGTTCTAAGTCAAGGGCATCTTGCTTTACTATCAATACCTAGCAGTTCTTATTGCTCATACAATTTAGTGCTCCTTGTTGGTCTTCTATATAATATCCCCAGAAGAATAAAAAAAATCAATGAAGATGCATTTTAAAAACAGATATATAGGCTAATACGTTCAGGGGTGCATGTAAAAATACTTACAGGTATCTCTCAAATTGCCCCACAATTCTCTACTGCTTGCCACAGGACTGAGCAAATGGAAAGGATAGCAGTTTTGTTTGCTGCTGAAATAGCTTGGGAAGAAAAGGTCTGGTCAAGACTATATTCAGATTTTGAGAATGGCATAGGAAGAGAAGCAATATTTTTGGATATTTGTGTTCTCCTTACATTTTTAAGACTGAATCAAGGAGGGATTGGCACTTTGACACCTGAGGCTAGAAGAGAAGTTGCCTCCAGCCATAGTGATTTTCATGACAGCTTTCCTGGGTATGTTGTTAGCTAAAGACTGGAAAGTCAGGGAAGACAGACACTGAGTGTTGCATTTGTGATATTTAGCATCCAACAGCACATAGGAATACTCTTCCTGCAGTGATATGGATACCCAAGTGACTGAGAAAAAGTGAAAACAATGACTCACATTCAGGTTACACATTCAGGAACTGGAAGGAGTTGAATGAAAATGTGTTTGCACTGTTGCTAGGGAAGTTGTTTAATCCTTGGAGCAGATTGTGACAATGCTTCATGTAAAGGCCATGCATTGAGAGACCAGAATGAGCAGCTGGTAAAGTACTGTAGGAAGTTTGACCTTACTCTGAGAGAAACTGATGGAGGAAATCCCACAGAAGACAGACCCTGAACGAAGAAGGAGCATTTTGAGGCTGCTGGTTTAGTACCAAATCTGCAAGAGAAAGATACTACTTCTGCTCTTGATGCTTAATGTGCAAGTTACAGGTTAAGGAGAACAGCCGTTAAGATGTAAAAGACTACCTTTGTGAGCAACAAAACTGTACACACTGAACATTTTCCAACAGCACCTTCCTTAAGATGACACAGGAAATTAGAACACCCTTTGAACCGTACAACGTAACCTCTACAGAAGGGGGTCAAATGAAAAAGAGATTCTTCTACATTAAATTGTATCTCTTTGCTCAAGTAGCATTTTATATCTTCATACATTGCAAGGATCTTGTCTTCATTGCAGGTGAAGTCTTCACTTGTCTTTCACTGCAAAAGAATAGATTGGGCTTTGTTTTATATAATTCTTTCTACATACAGCATATTCTTATATGAAGTCTATACCTTAGGTAGCTTGCTTTCTTTTCAAGCAATCAACATTTGAAACAATGATTTGAACATGGTCTGTATACTGTGAAATAGCTCCACTTAAAATCTTCTTATAGCAGTACAGATAATCAGGTAATTTGCATTTGTTAATGGTTGTATGGTTAAAAAATGGAGAAAATATATCAACCTAATTCATATTTATATGAGTATTATACACTCATTTATAATTAAAAAAAACCAACAACATAAATAACAGAAAATATTTTGGGCTATATAAATTTTTAAATGGCATATGCAGAAACTACGAAATTAAATATGACAAGAAAAGAGATTCATAGTCTAGCTTCCACGCTTAGTAAACAGTAAAATTTACATGCTTACTTATATTCCTCTGTGAAAACTATAACCACCTTAAAATACTTAAAAATTTTTTTTTACTGGAAGTGCCGCATAAAATCAACTCCTTGTTCTGTGTAGGCCCACGGAACAGATCCAGCAGAGGGCAAAGGCCCTGTTTAGCAAGACGAGGTAAAAAATAGGAAGACAAACAGATGGACACATGGTAACTAACTGTGTGTCAAGTTCTTCTGAACTAAAGCGACCTTATACTTATTTTGCATTCCCAAAAGGTAACTAAGCATAAATGAGCTTTGGGGTTTTAATTTTTTTTCCCCTGTTGAAAGAGTAATTATAATTAGCAATGCAGAGAAGGTTCTGTGTCACTTTCTCAGAATCACCAACAATTTCAAACTTTGAGATACATATTTAATGTGCTTGGTGCAGAAGCCAAAATACTGATAACTGTCTATCTCTGAAGGATGCTTCCCAGTTTTTTGTACATTGTAATGCAGCATCTGTAAGAATGTAAAGCACTAAAAGCTTCCTAAGCCAATCCCATGCAATTCATTGCAGTTCTTGGTTTCACCTTCTTTAGGAAGGAACCATAAATATATGTAAATATTCCACAAATTAACACCTTCCTGAGTATGAACAGTGTAACTTTTTTGGGGAGTTGAGTCCATCTCAGCTAGACTCAATGATGTGCCTTTGGAGGTATATGTAACTTTTCTTAAAGATGGATGCTTTTGTCATCTTTACTCTTTTTAGGCTGTGAAACAAAGATTCAATCTTAAGAGGAAAGACAGAATTTAAGGAACAATGCTTGCAGTCATTAGAAAATCCTGACTTCTACAGAACTGCTGAGTTTGAGTATTCTTATCAAGAATAACTCTAATAATGAAAATGAAAAGTATAATTTTGAGAATGAAATTAACAAATGTCTGCCTGATGCATTAATCCAGGCTAATGATCAGGAGCAATAGCCTTTTCTGAATTAACTACAAGAAAATCTCACCTAATAAAGTAAATAATATTTAAAAGGAGGCTATTGATTTTATAAAGAGGGGTGTTTATGGAGGCATGGAAAATGTACACTAGAATAATCTCCAAAAGAAAGTTTTACAAATTAGATGCTTTGAAACATTTTCAGAAACTAAAATTTTTCATAAATGACTCAAACTATAACATTGCAGAGAATTCAGCAGCTATAGAACATTTACTGCATTTCCTATTTTCTCTACAGCAATATGCAATCAAGGTGAAAGCAGAAAAGGACTCTATGGCTGTGAGACAATCATAGAATCTCACACCAACAGATTTAAAGACGGGCCAAAGAGAAAAAACTCTGAATGTGCCTGGACAAAGAAACTGCAGTCAGCCTATAATGTAAAAGAAGGTATCTACAGAAAAGCTTAGGGGAAAAAAAATGACGTTCTGGTGTACCACATCAATCCCCCTGCCAGAGTTCTCTTACCATCTTAATAGCCACTCAGCATGGGGCTAGAATCTAAGTCCCAGTTTAAGAATAATTAAAGAAACAGCAGGACCATACATAATTAGAATATGACATTAATTTTTTAGCAACCAGAAAACAAACAGTTCTTTTGGAAAGGTATTTTACTTCCTAGAAAAGCTTTTTTTCCAAGAGTGACTTCATTGAAATTTCCCAAATTGTAAATAAGAAATTGTCTTCCACTGTCTATAAATACTTTACTTTCCATGTTAGAATTTGATTTTATGAATAGCTATTGAACTCCATTTGAGATAAAATTTCCTCATATCATATTTACTTTCCAGCTGCTTCAACTAATTTACAAAAAAAATTGAAAAAGTGTAGCATAAAAGCAAAATATTCACTATCTACCCTGCACCTGTCACTAAAGTGGATGACTGTACAGCTTTTTGCCACAGGACTTAATTCAAGCCACAAAAATAAACTCTCTTTTCATCAAGCTCCTGTCTGTGAAACTCTAATTCAGCATTACATATGGGAATTTTCCTATCAGCATTCGTAAACACCAGACATAGCTAGGAAGAGAAACAAAACCTCTGATGGTTTTGTTAACGCCATCCAATACCTCCCACAGCTTCTCAACTGAAAGGGCTGTTATATCTCCAATCCCCCTTTTATCCCGATGTTCTGCTTAGCTGCATTTTGAAGCCTCTTCTCATGAATGTAGCTTTCAAAAGCAAGGGGGGAAATTATCCTGACCAGTAGAGGTGTTCCTTCCTTGGATAATTCCCAAGTGCATTTTAACAAAAGGCAAATTTATCCTAATCACAAAAGAATGACGTTTCCCCTTGCAGTGTCCATGGAATGCTCTAATCCCTGCCCCGCTAACATTGCACAAAACAGAACATACCCACTGCCATTTCTGTACCACTGATACCTTTGATCAGCTCCTTAAGATGCAGAGAATACACAAAAAAACTTGCCTTTTGTACCCCACTTCTTTGATGGGCTCACAAAAGTATTGTAACAACAGTTGGTACTACCCAACCTCCACCAATTAAACAATGGTGAATTGAAAATTCAACTGTAGATTTGAAAATGATGCTGTGCTAGATAAGTGGCTTTACAGTAAGATGTCTGGTGAGATGTTAAAGAACACAGTTACAAAGGTCACTAAGTGCCAGTAAAATCCTAAATGGGTTGGTTTGAGTTGGAAAAGACCAAAAAGATCATCTAGATCCCACCATGGGTTGGTACTGTATGCTGGTATCAGAACTCTTTCCAAACACAACACCACATATGTGAGGACAAATTGCTACACTGAAACAACAGAACCCACTTCCCAGAATCGAGAACACTTTCTGTAAGGCTTACACGTGTGAAAGTGAAGAAAGAACATCCTTTTTTACGTTGAGCACGTAACAATACAGGGCTAGCTTCAGAAGCTTAAGGCCAACGAATAACTGAAGGGGTGACCCGCCCTAGATTAATTTTAATGGTATTTTGATACAGCAAGGAAAGCATGAAGGAAACATACTGAGGGATTTTCTGTCTTTCAAAAGGACAACGTGACAGCTGGAATAGATGACCGATGGAAGGCCCCTGCTCAATGAAGTATTCTGTTCTAGTCTACTCTAGACTACATTACATACCTTACATTCCCATCACCTGGATTTGCCATTCTACTGTCTCACCACTCAGAATCAGAAGGTACTTATGAACTTTTTCAGTTGATCCTATTTCTAACTTATTTTCAAACATCACAGCTCTAAACCCCAACACAGCCCTTTTTAATATGTGCTATCATGGAAAAGACATGTGATGTGTATTGTGCAAGATCTGGGTTACGTGGTCAGGTCTCAGCATAAACTGTTGCCTCTCTACAAAGACAATGTTTTTCCACTGCAAAAATTTAGCATGCATTTTTCCTCCCTGTTTTCCAAGTTTTAGTCATCTGTTTATCCTTTCATAACGCTAGTACTTGTGCCACAGCTGCTTAGGTTCTTAAATTTCTGGTTAGGGAATATCTTGAAAGTTTCCTGAGGAAATATGAGGAATCAACAAGAGAATTTTGACAGATGTTATTCTCCATGTGCAGGGACACATGATGTCATACAGTAGAATGGAATGTAAAACTGGAATTGCTCAAAAGGCTGACCTAAAATTTGAAAGCAAAAATATCTAGCCACATCCCAAGTCAAAGTAATTTGCTTTACCTCATTCTTTTCATAGCTGCTTTGCCTTCATGACACATACTTCAGAAGCTTAAAAATTAATCTAATTTTTTTAACTTCTCAGGGTACAAGAACAACAAAATCAATGTCAAAAAGCTGCATCTAAAGCTTTCAGATGCATCAAAGAACCAAAATTACAAGCGACAATGCTGAAGACTGACAGAATGGAAAGAAGCTTTTAGTTAGGATTCAATTTCCTGAAAATTAAAGTACAACTATCAAAGGGGTAGCAGTATTAAAATGAAAGTTGAAAACTGTCAATTTTTGATAGAAAGATTACTTTTAAGGTGTTAGAAACTAGTCAGATATTTTTAAGCCAAATAAGAGCACATTAACAGCTTAAATGTTCAGGTTTACATGGGATAGATGCACACTAAATTACAAAGAGAAAGTTTTTAAGAAAAAGCAGCTTGCATCTTACAGAAAGGCAGAAAAGGCTGTCATAACAAACGAAGTTCCATAAATTAAAAAAAATGTAATTGGAATTATAATGTAAAGAAACATTCTACTTAAATGAGGTAAGGTTAATTCACCTATTTAATGAACCAGTGCAAGGAATTGTGAATCTGTTTTGGCAACCTATGCACAGTGATCTAGGCACAATAAAAAAAGGGGGGGAAAAAGGGGGCAGTGATTTTCATTGTATTCTCAATTCCTTCTAAACCCTCATCTTCTATAAGAAATTCTTTAGGAGAGGTAAAGAAAAGACTAGGGAATACATGCATATAGAGGAGCTCTTTCCATTTCTTTCTTTTAGTTACCTTCTAGTTCCACCATCTACAGCAACACAACTTTTTGATTTACTCAAGGTAAACTACAAAAGCACAGACAGCTGTTAGACCAGTACCTCTTAGGCAGAAGACAGAAATCAGTTCTTTCTGTCTCTTTTCCTCCTTCACACCCAGAGTTTCAGGAAAAAAACCCCAAAACAACAAAAAACCCTAATGAAAACAAAAACCCAATCCCAAACCCTCTCCTCATAACCACTGAAATATGGCTCCTGCCATCACTATCAGGAATATAGATTGTCATTTACCACCAGCTGGTATGCAGGTTATCTTATTTACATGTGTGATCTGAGATGGAATGACTCCAGCCTAAATATCCGCAAGGAAAACTGCAGCATTTTTCTTTCACTATGTGTGCTTCAAGATGTCAAGCCTGGAAAAGAGAGTCTAGCTACCAAAATATTTGCTATTATTGTCTCCACCGACTCCGATCACATTTCAGACAATGGCTGGCCAGTATCCCATGTCCATATGCTAGTCCATCTAATGGGAAGACATTTTGGCCAATGACTTCAGACTCAATTACAGTTTGACTTCCAGGGGATGGTAGGAAATCTACTGGGCCTAAGAAGGATTATTTAGCTGAACTTCAGGTCCAGAGCAAGGAGGAAGAAAAGGACTTTCTTTCCTGTTTTCATACGGACTTCTTAGAATACAAAACTACTGAAAACATGTCACAATACAGAATTAATTCAGGGCAAAGAGTAAACAGTTCAAATGCAATGATGCCTCTAGACAGCCCACATGCTAAGAACTTCACCAGATTGAAAAGGTAAGGTAGACACATTCCTGGAAATCTTTCTAAAACTCATATACAAAGGCATGACAACAGGCACTGATAAATCTTGAAATAATCAAAGAAAGTAGGAGAATATTTTGGGAAATATCACCAAAAGATGATGTTTCCTGTCCTTATATTCTTTCCTAGGCATTTATTGTGAGCTACTGCCAAAGACAGACTTTTGGGCAAGATGGAGCTGAGGTATTTCCAAAATTTATCATAAATACAGCACTGGAGATACCAGCACCTCAAACACCTCTCAAGTCGTCTTTTTTATGTTAAGGGGAGCAAAGGCGTAATTCATTTGTACTTGCTAGAGCTCAAGACTGAGCTGTTGTCTCTGTACTGGCTTCCATTATCAAAGAACAGTTGTCACTTGCAGAGGGGAGCAGGGCTTGAGTGGCACCATCACAATGCAGACTAATACTCTGAGATTGATACAGATGGCATCTTGGGAGAGGTTAAGAATGCTATACACATTGTTAGAACAAGTCTGACCTACACAATGTACATTTAGCTGTTAGAACAAGTCAAGGAATCCACAAATCTTCCCTGGTTATCCACAAATCTCTGTAGACACCCATGTGAAGCAACTGCCAGTTATAAACATTATGTAGACACAGCCACATAAACAGTCGCCATCGACTACCCCAAGACAAATGGGAACTCCCCTTGAACATATCCCTTATAAACCTGGCTGTTCTCAATATGCATGATTTATAGCTATATTTTCTACAACTGACTATGAAAAGACTCAGATTTTACTCTCTTAGGCTGAAGTCATTCCTTAGGTATGAGCTGGGGATTGGTTCACTTTAAAGAAAAGTATAATTTTCCTACTCAATAAGAACAAGTGCCCAGGAAACAAAGACAAGATGTCAGATATCCCAGGCTCTAGACAGCAAAATTCGAGACCCAATCCTGGTCTCGGCTCAATAGGACAACTGAGTTCAATTTTCTCCACCAACATTCTGTATAGTGAGGATTGACACTTGATGAAAGCAAACAGACAAAGAATCATCCTTCACAAGACAGCAGTTTCTTCCAAACTTCATAGTATAATAGGATCACAGATGCCAAATTACAACATTTCACGTTAGCTCATGAAGTTGTATTCCATAAACCAGAATAACCCTATATAAGCAATCTGGGATCATAGCTTCACCAATGGTGAAGTTACAGCAACATCACATCTAGGCAATTATCATAAACCAATGGCTTGTATAAATAGCACAACACATTCAAGAGATAAAGCAGCTCAAGAACAAGGAAGCCTATACTGTGAAAATCCCAAGTCTTCTGAAGTAGCTGCTTACACTGTCTACACTCCTGCTTATATGCAGCAGGGATGCAACTTATCTTTCTGAAGAGTCTCAGGCTTGGGAAGAACAGACACGAGCCACTAATGATCTCAGGGAACAGATGTAGTCAGTGGACAGATTTCTCTCTGAAGTCTTTTTCTGATTATACTACAATGTCTCCTGTTATTATTCCCCTTTACATCCAAATCTATTATTCTTTGCTTCACAATGATCCAGCATAGACTGGCTTGAGACTGAATCTATCTAATATTAATCTACAGTCTGGCTGTTAAGGCATTCTCTTGTAAGGTGAAGTAGTATGCTTCCATAGCTAGTAACTTTCTGAATTTAGTTTCCCACTTCCCTGTCCCTTTTTTTAGTCTATAATAAAAAATGTGGCTAGGTCATCTATAGCTTTTTCCAAGTTACATGAAATAAAATTCAGGACTCTCCTGTGTAAAACAACTCCTTTGTTTCTGCTCCAGAAACAGACTTTTGGACTTGTAAAATTTATAGCCACTGCACTATTTTACATTAACTGTATGTGTACTATACACCAAATCATAAATTATTTTAAAGACCTACTGCATAGTAGGTCATATTGCATTAGTATATGCAAATGCCTCCCAAAATATTCCCAATAAGAACTACCCTTGCTAGGAAAAGGTAAGCTCTCTTTACGAGGCTATAGTTGGTCTTGTGCATTTTATAAGTTTGTATACAAAAAGCTCAATGTTACAAACAGTATATCCTTTTATATAATCTAAAATAATTAGATTATATTTAGCTTGTTTTTACTCAGCGTGGAGCAGGTAAATTGCAATTCTTTTTAAATCTTTCAAGAACTTTAAGAAACACAGCCCACATACACAATGTAAATTCTTAACATAAAATCCTGAACATAATCTGTCAAAATATATCAGTATGAAGAAACTTACATTCATTTGGTTGTGACCTATAATTTTTCAGGATGACAGCTTGGGTGCGTGAGGTATTTGCAAAGATCACAAATTCCCCTCTTCGGATTTAGCATTTAACCTGTCCTTGACATCTGCTAATATTTACGATCTCCATTATTACCTATGTACGTATCCTGTACTCATTGTACTTTAAACAGGTGGGATGCATTTTAAGAATAGCAATATTCCAAACATCCAATACTTACAAATCCAAGGATCTGTAGTAAAATTGACTTTCAATGAACTCCAAAACAAAATTTGTCTTTCTGCCTACGCAACATGTGTTACATATCTGCTTTTACAATTTCTTGTCGAGTGCATTAGCAGCACGTGACAACAATTCACTTCAGATTTAGCCTTCTCTCAACTACCCCCTTTTACAGAGAATTTTCAGTGCCAGGCTATTGGACTAACTAACTGTAACAGCAATAGCAGGCCAATCCCCTACTGGTACCTTATTTTTCAGGATCCTTGGGACAAAAACCAAAGAACAAGGACTATACTGGAAAAGCCCTTCAGATGGTGGCACATTTCCAGTGAGCTGATTTCCAAAGGACCAAACAGCCTACTTCCTGTCACAGTGGCAAATGCAATCTCATGCCAAAGCAGAATCCATAAATCTTCAGAAAAAAATATTGACTGGCACTGGACAGCCATAACAGAATGATCCACAGCCTTTCCCTACTGGCACACAAAGAACTTTAGGAAGAGTTGAGGAGTAGGGCTAATCACTTGTTTTTGACAGCAGCAACTCACTCCAAACTACTTGGAGTAGCACACAGAAAGTCTACAGTGAATATGCAGTAAGCCTAATATTTCCAGCTTGGGGAAAACAGAATTTTAAAAAATTACTTTTAAAATTTTATTTTCAGCAGTGTAAGAGGGAAATTTAGGCCCAAGCAGTTTGGTAAATGCTCTCCTCTTGTCCAGTTACTGTGACCTTGTTTGTTACTTACAAAGGAAAACAAAGATACGGGGTTTTTTGTTTGAACTGCCTGCTAGAATTGCTTTTGATTAGTAAATAAAATGCAAGGTCAAGCTGCTTTAGCAACAAGGAATTTTGATAAGGTGCTCCCATGGTTGTGTTACAAAAACATGATGACCTCAATGTTACTATGAACTCAGGCTTAATGAAATTGTGAAAAACGGATTTGTGTGGCTAGGAAACATTACATAATAAGAACGTAACAGTAAGTCTAGCTGAGAAGTAAACCTGCAGATGTAATACTGAAAAAGTGTATGTGTATGGATTTTTTATGTATATACATAACAAAATCAGGGGTGTTCCTTGAAGTTTCTTCTGAGGTAATGTTTACTTATCTTACAAAAGGGAAACAAGACAATAGGAAGGCCTTGTGATAAAACATAACAGCTTTTATTTCAGTTATAAAAATGTTCATTCTGCCATCTATCTGCTGAGGTAAGCCTGAGAATTCTCATTAAAATTTCAGCATGGCTGGTCATAAAAAAAAATAAGAAAGTAGGAGTAGTTAAAAAAAGGTAATTGGATTCTTACATGATTGCAGTATAGTCTGACACCTCTAAGTAAGGCTATACCTTCTGCCACTGAACAAAAGGTTACCTGGCATGGGATGTGTTGCCTGTCACTAAATAAGCTATGCGCCTTATTCACTTGGAAAGCTGAGCCCTATTAAGTCTGTTATTTACATAAGTTAGAACATTATGATTTAATTATAAAATTAGACAAATAAACGGAGTACTACTTCTCACTAACACATTACTCCAGTTACATAAAATATGTATTATATTTGTTATTAAAATGTAAGGCAAATACCCTGAGGCAGTCCTAATGGCACAAAATGGTGTTGTTACTTCCAGAGACAAAACTGAGCTATTCAAGAACAGTAAGTCACCACTACCATAGCTTTAATCATATTTCTTTATCTCTGTGAAGAAGCACAAGTGAGTAAAATGCTCTCTTTGTCTGTTTAGACACTTCTTTAATGGTAAAAGTCCAAAGATCTCTTAGTGGGACAGACAATCATTCAATAATGATGATGGAGAACACTTACATAAAAATTAGAACTATCAAACTCATTAAAACAAAGCTCATGGCTTCTTCTGACAAATGCGATGAGAAAGACAATGTACACTAACAATACTAATGACTCCTCACGAAGCTGAAGCTCAAGAAAACTCATATCAATATTTTTTCCCCTGTATTTCACTTAAAACTAATCTGTCATGATCTCCTGGACCTGCTTATAGATAAATCTTTCACTAGGTTAATCAAAACTTCCTCTTTTCTTTTTCCTTCCAGTTCCCAGAGCTCACTATGGACTTTTGCTATGCAATGAGATCAGACAGTTTTTCACTGGACTTCCAAAATTCAGTTGACTTATGCTTAGGAAGAAAGGAAGAGTCATCTATACTAAAGAGAAGTGATAAGATGACTTTATAGGAGGTAAGAGACATGAAGACTTAGGAATGACATACAAAAAATAAACCAAGAAATATGACGAGAGAAGCAAACAAAATAAAAGGGACTGAGAAAGGGTAGAGACAACAACAACAAAAAATCTGCAGCAGTAAAGCACAGAACAGAGAGTAACAGGAGTGTCCCATCCAAAAATAGCCTGATGTCCACTATTTCATAGGACAGAGGGAAAGTACTTGCTACTACCAATTGTTGTAAGGTTAGAGAACTTCCCCATTTTCCTTAGGAACTGAAGGAGTTGGGAATAGAAGCTAGTTCATTTATGTGATTTTATAAGGAATAGAAACAACTGCTGAAATTTCAATACTGCTTATCAAAACACAATAGGGCTACCTCAGAACTGGTAAGTAATTAAAACTGTCTTGCTTATAACAAGTCAGAGTCAGCACTTAAGTATTAACCTGAAATATCACTAAAATGATTTAATTTTTCAACCGAATAGTGCATATTGTAAGACTCAACTACTGTGAAACAAAAGTTTATATTTTGTTAAGTTTGTAGCTGTAAACTCACTTGTGTCTACCTACAGGAAATGGAATCCTGCTATTCCCTGGACACAAAAGTATTTCAACATTTTCTGTTGGATTAGCATCTGAGAACTTTGTAATGTTCATAAGTATTGTAAATACAATTTTCATACAGAACCATAATAACTCAAACATTTGATCCTCATAGATTATTTTTAAACATTACTTACAATGAAATACTAAACAATGCAGGAAAAAAGGAAGTTAAACTTTTCCATTTTTAGCTGCTGTACTAACAATTCAAATTCAAGAATTTAGAACCTCTACTTTACCAAACTTTTCACAACAATGCATGCATTTCTCAGCCCAAGGAAGTTCTTGAATAGAAATTATCAGAATAGCAAACATATAGATGAAAGTTTGAAGTATATTGGCAAATACATATGCTTAGAAATAGAGACTTTTGTATCAGTTGTTTAAATAGTTCTTGTGATTTCATAAACCCTTTGAAAATTTCTCTTCAAACAAAGTCATGTGTATTAGTGCCCTGGTGTCACTCACTAAAACTTTCGGTAACAGTAAGTAAAGAGAGTGCACACATCTTCCCACAGCACAGTGCTTGCTGCATCTAACAATCATATTGGCAGCACAGTCACAGCCACTGCCACATTAGTTACTGGAACTCAGACTCCAGCATATATCTGCACATTCCCCTATGCAGAAGCAATCCCTAACTATCAACATGATCATCCACAATTGGCTACTGTATGATCTAACTCTTTTTGGGATGTACTGGTGTCCAAAGCCAGGCTGGATGGGCTTTGAGAAACACTGTGTAGTGGAAGGTGTCCCTGCCTGTGGCAGGGGGTTGGAACTGGATGATCTTTAACATCCCTTCCAACTCAAACAATTTTGTGATTCTCTTCTGTGATATAAAGACCTCCTTCCATGTTGCAGGAGACTCACTTCACATAGTGTAAGAGCGTACCATTTCCCAGAACTGTTACCACAAAATTTTTATGATTTTAATACCCATTATAAGTAGATAAATGAAACTGCTTTGAGTACCTTTCAGAAATCTTTATGTTTGTTTTAATGTTATCATTGACATATAATTTCAGTTAAAGATTCTCATTTGTTCCTGCCAACTGATCCTAAAGAATAATGATCTAGTGTAAGGCTGTTTTACAGGGAAAAAAAAAAAAAAAAAAAGAGAAAATATTTTCTTTCCATTCAGATCACACTGTTTCCACAGTCTGTTGTGGCAATTGAAGATATCACCAGTTGCAGGAGCTACTGGTTTCTTGTGACAAAGGCCTGGAGCATGACAATTTTATCTCATGATTTTATTTTTTTGTTCCCATCAAAGACCTAGATTGTAAAAAAGTGTAATTCATGTACTTGATACCAAATGCGTTTACATCTAAAACTAACAAGAAGAAAAGACATGCCAGCATCTCCTTTAGAGTAATGTCTGCAATAATAAGCTATTCAAAAGGATGAACAGAAAGAAGTAATTCATTTTCCAGACTTTTCCAAAGTCAACTATCAGGAGATTTGTATCAGCATTGGGCTACTTCCAGGTGATGTCTGTTGCAGCTGATTGCAGAGACAGTTTCTTACTACAACCAACTTTAGTCAAGCTACCTATTGTCAGATATGCATTTTCTTCTCTTTCCACAATTCCCAATAAAGCAGACAAAGTATGATTGCTGATGGCTTTAGTTAACTTACTATTTTCATGAAGGCATTTTATTTGCAGAATACTGCCACAACTCATTAGTAAGAGATGGAAAAATCACATAGTAGTTCAACCTGCCAAGACAAATTCAAGTGCCAAGAAGTAATCTTGTGCTAACTAGCAAATCTATACTAACTTCTTAAGAATATTTTGCCACATGAATAAGAAAAAAATTGCCTAGAAAAAAAAATTAATTGTAGACATAGCTGTAAGGTAAGCATGTAGTGAACTCAACCAAAAGTGTATTCCCATAGCTCAACTAAGTTTTCCAAAACCTTATGGAGCTGCAATTAAAATAAAAACAGGATTTTACATCCAGCCATAACAATTATTTTAGTCTAGTCACTTCTGCTGTTAATTATGATTTTCTGCACACTATGCAAAAAGACTCCTTGAGTCCATGCTCATCATTTACACCGTGGGCTGACAGCGGCAGTAGTCATGGGAAAGAGACTGACCCAGATCAGAGATTATACTTGAAAATGACAGCACAATCAATAAACCCTAATGATACATAGATGAGAAGCAGATTTTACAGGCCTCAACTCTTGGATATTTGCATGAGGGGCTGATTTCTGCATAGACAGGGACCTTGAGGGAAGCCTGTCAGCCAAGAGTGGATGCAGCAAATGTCTGCTGGGAAAATGGCAAAATTTTCTGCACTTGCTCACCAGCTTGATGATAGGACTAAAAAAAATACATGAATCATCATGAATGTCCAAAATTTATTATCAGCCAGTGTAATGTCTTCAATCAGTGTTGCATTCATCATTTGGCATGCTCAAAGACATATATGTAGACATAGGTGCCAACTGTACAAGCAACATGAGACAAGAATTCACTGGCATGCTTAGGCACACTTGCATTTTTTTGTTGGAACAGAGGACTAAATGTTTTTATTATTAGCACATTTTTGGACTCAGCTGAGCAAACAATAACAATGGATGCTTAGTTTGGGTTACTGCAACTGGCTGCAAGTTAACCTATTATTTAAACACCAAAAAAAACCAAAAACAAAAACCCAACCAAAAAAACCACAAAAATATCTGAATACAGCTCCTAAAAAAAACCTACCATAATTAACAAAAAATTTCAAAATATTCCCAGAAATTCAATATGTGTCGTGTATGAAACATTGTATGACAGTACAAGTCCCAAGAAAAAATCTTAAGATGTGTCTTAGATTACCACAAAACACTCCCAAAACTGAGAACGGTTTGGCAATCATTAGGTTTAACTAGTAGATAAAGAGACACACAGCACCATACTTAAAAAGGGAGGGATGCTTCTTTTAGCACAGATATTTCATTTGTCTCAGATTTAAGATTAACCTTCACTTATGGGAATAAAAAAGCAATGACAGTGAAAAATTTCTTACAAACTTCCCTACTTCCCTTATTGCTCAAGCACTAGTGTTTAAAAGAATACAAGCAATTACTATTCTTGGCAAATCTCTAAATAGGGATTAGAAAGGCAAGATACAAGCTGGACAAAGAGAAGAATCATGCATACATCCTAATTATACAGTATTAAGAACCCAATAACCCATGTTGATGGGTTACTGCAGACACTTCAGAAGTAGCATAATGATTTCCCCTAAAAAGCCAGGCCTGATGAGACTGCTATATTGCTCTAAGCCATCAGTCAAATGTACTGTTAAGAAGACAGCATATGCTAACAAAAGGATATTATTAAAGAAGATAAAAAATACCTTTTCCCATAAATGCATACAGTTTTCCTGAAGCTCTGTTAATTTGATTGGAGGACAGGCACAAATTTTCTTTGCTGATCTAAGTAAAGTTGACTCTGCCTCTCCACTGAGAAGTTAGAATTCAGTTTTAAGTCTCCTCAAAGTCTAGTGTATCCTAAATATGCAATGCTCAAATGTAACATGAAACCAACTGTACTCCTTAAAATGCATTATTTTTAGTTGCATTTGCAATTTCTTAATGTATTCCCTTGCAATAGAATCAATAAAGACCTGTGCAACACTGTAATATTGCTGCAGCTTTCAAAGCTATGTTCAGGTGCATCAAGAACTGCAGCACGTCTGCAATGCTTAACCTGAAATAATCTTTTGGAACAGCGAAAGTCCTTAGTGATACCTTGGGTCAATTGTTGCAAATCTTGACTGAAATTTCATGATAATTCTGCCCTTGAAAAACCATGATAAGTGAGTGTACTTTTCCCCCAAAGCACAACTATTTTTTTTTCCTTTTAAAGTGGTATTTAGACCAAGTAGTATCACAACTTAACATGGCTTAAGTTCAAAGGTGTAATAAGTGATTCAGGCCATACTGCAGCTTTCTCTATACAGACTGAACAAGAAGAAATTATTAAACATTCTGGAATTAAAACACCATAATTGACAAGATTATTTAATTAGACTACAATAGAAGGCTCTGTCCTGGTGTCACTCACTAAAACTATTTCACTAACAGTAAGTAGAGTGCACACATCTTGCCACAGCACTATGCTTGCTGCATCTAATAATTATATTGGCAGCACAGACACAGTCATTTCCACATTAATTGCTGGAACTCAGATTCCTGCATATATCTACACATTCCTCTTCACAGATCCCAATCCCTAACTATGCGTATAATTACCTCCAATAATAGAGATTCCTGTATGATCCCTAACTCTTTCTGGGACATTCTAGCGCCCACTTGGATGGGGCTTTTTACAATCTGGTGTAGTAAGAGGTGTTCCTCCACATGACAGGGGGTTTGGAACTGGATGATCTTTAAGGTCCCTTCCAACCCAAGCTATTCTACAATGCTATGACTTCTGGATGATCTTGTATTAGCCAGCGAGTGAACTAAGGGAAGAAAAAGATCCCATTGCCTAAAGGCTTGGTAGCTCATCACATTCCTTAAAAGATCCTGAGAAGACCTCTTGACTTCCTTCTAGATCCATGAAGAACACAGCTCATCCAACAACTAAATGTCCTGAGAGAAGTAATTTGACCTTGCACTTCAGACATAAAAGTAACTTTGACCATTGCCAAGACACAGTAAATGGTTTACTGAGAACTGAACCTTCTTTCTAAATAATAGAAGGCTTCAGAACCCAGTGTTGGTTTCCATAAAAAGGAGGAGGCAGGATGTCTCTGAACTTCCACAATGGCTGCTATTGCAGTCCTTTTAAGACAGGTTACAATTTTTTGTTCTCAAATTATCCGGGGAAGTTTGTTTTTGAGAAGGGATGGAGAGATTCCAGTGAAATTTATTTAATCAGCCAGATCGTTCCATTTTGTTTCTCCTTCCTTGGTTGTTCAAGTGCTTCCAAATTTTGACGTCAGCACCAGAAAAAGTCTGAGTCCTTTTTATTTATGTGCATATGCACCTCTACATGTAAAAAATATCCCTGTCTTCAAATTTCTGAGCGAAAATCTTCACAGCCTGAGAAAGTGCTGTGTCCAAGAAAATCAAGTCAGGGAACCAGTATAATTTTATTATTTTTCTCAAATAGTGTTGCACATTAATTTACAATTCCTCATTAGCAAATAAATAATTTGAGGAAAGTGACAGATATGGACAAAAATTCCTTGTTTCTGAAATAAAATAAATTTCTGGTTTAGAATCAATATATATATGTTATTATGTCATTTTTAGATTAATGAACAGGGTTTTTGCTGTTCATTTTGCAATTTCTTGAATCTTGGAACTTTTTTCTTAAAACTCAAAAAGCAATTTACTTTTCTGCAACATAGAAAAACATGTTTTTACAGTATCTTTGATAACAGCAAGGGTGTTCAATACACAAAATCCAAGTTCCAGAGAGCTACTCTTAGAAAACAAATAGAAGTTATCTCTCCAGGTTTATACAGACATGATATTATGAAGCTTTCAGAATTATTTATAATAAACACATTCTCAGAAGTATAGAATGCTTAATGCACAACCACAAGCAAGGAATTTATTTAGGTACTTTTGTATGACTCACATATATTGAAGTTTCCAAAAGTAATTCTTCAGTTTCAGAGGTTGATACATGTAATGTGACTTGACAGCAATATTGACAAATATATTAATTTGGAACATCACAGTGAGTCAATTCAGTGAAGTGGAAAAAAAATAATTAGATGTTCAGAATCACTCTGTTAAACCTAAGACTCTACATATTTGTAGAAAACACAAAAATATAGCAACAAATTTCATATTATAGCAATTTCATGAAAGACTACTAAGGTTTTCAATGCCATATGCCTCTAAAAGAAAATCAGTTTTCATAACACTATTTTAGTTTTCCTCTAATGTTTTCATAAATATGTATAAATATGAAAATTGAATGACCCTTAGAAATTATCTAAAACATAGTAGTTAATCAAGCAGCTCAATAATTTGACACATTATTCCCCATTTTTTGGTAACTAAAGTTACTCACTACATATAATAGTGAAAAACTAAAAAGTAAAACTAGCACTTATGCTACCTTGTTAATTTTCATGAGGTTTGTGTACAGCATTTTAATGACAAATAAGATACATGACACGATTGCAACGGACACTGCCCAGGAGTGTTTTGACCTGACATTCAAGAAAAGGTATTTGGTTGCTCAGTAAAACTACTGTATTTAAAAGACTTTCTAAATAAAAAGACACTTTCTTTCCTTTAAAGCTGTGATGTTTTGCAACAAAATCTTTCTTAAACAAATACATACTACTCCTGCATTGGACTTCATAATAGTTTCTAAAAGACAATAACACCCATATTTATACGCTCTTATAATACCTATGGACTGAAACCCATTATATTGATTAATTAAGAAACAGGTTACATTACCATATTAAGAGAAGGCTCCCCTAGTCTTTCCTGATTTCCTGATTCTTATGAATCACTTTATTAATAAGAAGTGACAGAGTATAGTGTTTACATCTAAACATGACAATAGGCCAAGGAGATCTAGAAGCCAGGACTAGAAATCTTGGTATACAGGACTAAAACTCAGAATAATGATATTAAAATGAACACATGATCCAGGAGAAAATTAACATGCTACTAAAGAATTGTAAATGGCTTAACTGAAAATAATCAAGTGAGAAAATACTGGATGAGGATGCACAGTGTGTAGCTGCTCTGGTATTTTGCTGGTTAGAGTTACCATGAGTAAAAATGATGAGCAATACCATATTCTTGCATAAAAGACAACATGCTGCCTTGAACTGAAGCTAATCTTTACAGTTTACTTGTTGGTAAGGCTACAGCTGTAATTTCCATACAGAACATTCTCTACCTATGGAATACAGGAAGAAATTAGAGGAATTCAGCAGAAAATACTAACTACCAGAGGTCTAAAAAAGGTGACAAAGAAAGCAGAAATTAAATAATCAGGAGTCTTTCAGTTGAGAGGAAACCAACACTCAGAATGTGCATGCAAAGTGAAAGCTCATTCTGCAGGAATATTACTTGTTTGTAGTGACCAGAAGGAATCCTTTCCCCAAATCTAGCCCTTTCTTTTTACAGGTTTATCATATGTACTTCTCAGTGCCTGGGAATTCAACTTCTAACTTCAATTTTTTTTAGCCAGTATATTCCACTTTTTATCAGTTTCTGGCTTCTGTAAAAACACTAAACACAGTTAACTAGTTTTACAATGGTATTATCTACTCCAACCACACCAGATGGGTTTAACAACCAAGTAAAAAGTTTCCTATTACAGCTCAAGAGTTGTCTTTAAATACAGCAGTACAAGGTCTGCAAGCAGAACTATAAGAAAAAAACCTGCATATGCAACCACAGTTTTCAGGTACCTCACCTGTTTCTTTGTGTACACCTTTACCCAAAATCCTCAAGGTGTGTATTACCTTCAAAAGAGGTAACTTTATTTTATAGAGCAAATGTTCATATTAAAAAACCAACTAACTAAACCAAAAAATCACATCAAACAAAACCCCAAACCCTAAATTTCTCCCTTTTTTTCCTAACTTCCCATGCTTCTATACCTTAATGGCATTTCATACGCTCCCTGGCCATTTTCATTGCTTAAGATTTTGCACTCTGTAAAAGAATGTTTGTTGGACACACAAACACATTTAAGCTTCTGACTTCTAACATGAGCTCAGCTTTTGATAGCAACCCCTATATACAACTTGGACCTGTCATTAGAACAGGTATCTTATCAGCAAACAAAGCATTTTGCTTCAGTATATTCTATCCATATTCTACCTCTGCAGAGCTTAAGTAGCAGGACTTCTGTACTGAATTTAACTAAGATGCTGATATGAATAAAATTAATTCAAATATCTGGTTACAGAGCTGAGCATTAAATTCATAGACTTCTAAATATTAAAACTATACAAAAAATCCTAAGTTTGACCCAACATCACTACATCAATTCATCCTTACATCTTAGTTACATCCTAGCAGTGATTTTTACAAGCAATATATTCACCTCCATATAAAAAAAAGAAACCTGTTGAAAAGTTTGTCAGACAGTTCAGAATGACATCTTCTTTTAATACATTACACATGCTCACTCCTATGCAAACCAAGTTTTAACTGTCATGCTGTCAAGAAAAATGATAATTCCCTAGTCATATCTTATCTTTCCAAGGAAGTAAGAACTACAGAACATTTTACAATAGAAAATTGTATCATATGTTTAATAAAACCTGCTGCTTGCATGAAAGCCTACAGTTGTTGTATTTGAAGCTGACAATAAAAAAAATCAAAAAAACCACAACTAGTGAACAAAATGCAGAAAAGTGGGAAGCATTTCAAGTTTTATACATGTCTATGCTTCTACTTCCTCAGCCCTCTCTCAGCTTAATGCAATATAGAAGTCCATTAATAAAAGCCTGAGCACATGTAAAGTCTTAGAGCTGCATTGGGTCATTAACTGTGATAGACCTTCTTAAGAGACATATCCATGTGTCTAATAAGAAAAGTCCCAACCTGAAAATCACCTGAAGTATGGTGCCTTAACAATGTTCAACAACCAGGCATTACCTGCAGCAACAGATGCACGTTGTGAAATCTAGGCTACTTTTGAATGCTCCCCTAAATCTGGTTTCAAATTTGTTCTATTAAAAATCAACCAACCAAAAAAAACCCCTCAAAACCAAGAAAATAAACCACCAAACCAAAAAACTACTCATACTTCTTTGATCTAATGAAATTAGGTTCATTGCTCTTAAGTTTTTCTTTTAGATTTTACAATAAATATTGTGGAATTACGATGGTGTTTGAAAACATGTAAGTAAAACAGAACTGCAGCTGATAGTTAAAGTAGACTGTCTCTGATTAACCAAGCAAGTTAGTACAGAACATGGTCTGTAAGGGGAAACTGCCTCATTTGAAATGGCCTGAATCCTTCCACTCTCAGTGCAGTTTGCAATGTACACATCTTTGTTCAGGATGGGAGGAAAGCAGGCTTCCCAAGGTACAGTTTTTTTTGATTAGTTACTTTTCTTTAAAGTGGTTCAATGTTGTTTTTCTGCTTTGCTGCAAAGGTACCTACAATCTCTGTGTGGAACTCTGCTCACTTTTGATTCCTTAAATTACTTCAGAAGAACTAAGCAAACTACTTGAGTCGGTCCTTTTTATGAATTATGAGCAAAGGGGGAAGAAAATAATTGCAAACCATTTAAACTGGGATTTGATCTCCAACAGCGTTATGATGATTCACACATTTTACTCAAAGTTTCTGCTTAATCCACAAATGTTCAGTTAAAAAGCCCCAACGAAATGTGAATCAAAAAGAGCAGCAGTTGCATTTACTGTTACGTCACACAACATAACAAACCTACTGAAGTCTCAGGCGTACTGCTGTGCGTCCCTTTCTGGTAAGGCTTTGCAGTTTGCTTTCCCTAAACATACCTAAACTGACACAAACAAGTAGGTAAATTTCACAGAAGAGTAAAATGTAGCCATCAAAGATATCAACATTACACTTGCAGGGGTACTTGATCCTACTCCTCTGCAACAAACCAGAGCGAAAACAACGAAACAAGTTGCGCGAACTGCTGGCGGCACCGCTCCGGCCACCCGGGAAAGCTGCGGCGCCCACTGCCCACGGCAACACAGACAGGCTGCTTCTCCTTCGCCACGCTCCCGTCCCGCGGTGATCCTCTCCCGCTTCTCCCTGCCCTCACCCCGCTGGAAACTTTCCGCGGGGCGCGGCACGGCCGCTGACACCAGCGCTCCCCGCGCTGCGCGCCGCGCCCGGCGGGGCGGCACAGCCCCGGGCACCGCAGCACCCGGCGGGTCCCGCCGAACAGCCCGATGTGCCACCCTGCACCGCGGGCTGCCTCTGCCCGCCTCCCCTGCCCTTCGCCCCTCGGCCGGCGGCGGCAGGACAACTTTCCAGGGGACGCTTGCCCTCTCCCGGCACTGGAAGTGTGTCAGCTCCGGTCGGGCCGGGCAGGCGTGTGGGGCGCTTACCTGATGTCCCCGCTCGGCTGCAGGGCAGGGCAGCGTCCCCGCGGTCCCCTTCATGCCCGAGGGGCTGCCTTGCCCGCACACACGTCCTCATCCAGCTTCCCGCCCGCGGGCTGCGCCTGCTTCCCTCGCCCTGGCGGGGCGGGCGCCGCTCTCGCGGTCTCGCCGGCGCTGCAGGGAGGGAAGGAGGAACAGAGGGCGGGCGCCAGAAGGAGGAGGAGGAGAAGAAGGAGAAGGCGAGCAGGAGGCGGGAGACGAGCTGTGCCCTCCCTCTCTCCGCCCCGGCCGCCGAGCGGACACCGAGCGACCGCGGACGGGCCGCGCTCCCCGGCCGTGGGAAGCGCCAGGGCTCCCCGGCCCTCACTGCACCGCGTCCCTGCCGGGTGCCCGGCTCTGGCGAGCAGGGCAGGGCTCGGCGGTGCCTCTGGAGGGCGCCCCGACCCCAAAGCTCTGCGCTTTATCGGGGAGACACGGCTCCAGGCTCGGCAGCTGGGCTGGGCAAGGCAGGGCAGGATTGGGCTGGGCTGGCACGGCACCGCCGCGCCTCGCTCACTGCTGCGGATGGAGTCTGGGGCCGGCCTCAGGGTGGGATGGCGGGCATGGGAGGCTTCGGGATGTGTGGTGGGAACCGGGCAGGATAAATGCGGTGGAGAGCACAAAAGGAGCTGGGGGGCAGATGCCGGAGCAGATTGTGAGAATCAGGTTTGCGCAGTTCAGGAGAAGAAAAAGGGATCGGCGAGGAAAAGAGGGAAACTGACCGAGACAGAGAAGCAGGGTGACGTGCGGATTGGGAAGATGAATGATAAATGCACTTTTTCCTGATAAATTTTGCAGGAAGGGTGTTCAGAAAGGCAGGGAGGAGTGAATGGCAATGATCCCAACTGAAGAGGAGAAAGGAGTAGGAAAGGATTGTTGGGCAACAAAGGAGAAAATGTGTCCTGTAAGTCATCAAAGGCAGGTTTTGGGAAGACGAAGAGACTGGGGAGATAAGGATTCAGAGGAATCCTTTACTGGGCTTGGCAGGAAACTTAGATGAAGGGTACAGAGAAGAAGTTTAGCCTTAGCCTAAGTTTAGACCTTATCCTAGAGGTTAGGAAAATGAGTCACTGAGGAGGAAATATTCTCAAGTGGAAGCATTGGAAAAGTAGGAGATAGATAAGCCCTGCAGGAATTGCTGGGTAAGAAGAAACTGAGATCAAAAGAATAATTCCCAGCCTGAAACAGCGAGTGCATCGGAGCAGAATGCACAAAGTTCTTGGTTGAAAGGAGTGGGAGTGTTCCTTCTATATGGGATAGAAATCACCCTGTCCAGAAACTTCTTCTGTAAGAGTTGTGCAGTATATGTTACCATTTTCTGGCAAATCATGCCATCCCACATGGGTAGTGGAGTGTAGGTTTCAAGCTCTCCAAACTGAACTCACCTTTACGACCAGTGTAGCAAAGTGGACCCTGACCAGCCAGGACTAGCAGTAAAAGCAGTATTCCCCACAGACTTGATATCATCTTAGTCCTTGGAGAACTGAATTGAGCTTTAACTTTTAGCCAACCCAGTCTGAAGAATGTATGGGCATGCAGATTCATTGCTTTTAGTGTCTGGCATGTCTACTGCCTCTCATGTGGAAAATGACTTGAGATACAATGGGATACAAACTGGGATACATGAAACTGGAGTAGAAATTACTGGGTGTACACTGAAATGTGCAATAAAAGTATTTAATGAAGAAATGAGAGGAAAAAAATGTTGAATATCAAATTAATCTCTTCATTCAGAGGGTAATTTGTTGTTGGAATAATGCATTCCTTTACACACTCTGAAGCAGCTTTTTGGTGGGTTGGGTTTTTTTTTGTTGTTGTTGTTGTTGTTTTGTTTTGGATTTTTTTTTTTTTTTTTTTTTTTTAAATCAGAGTTTTACTCTGGTCTATTTTAACACCTTGAATCTCAGCTATTGTGAGACAGCTGTAGTGAACTGTAGTGAATTTGTGTCCAGGACAAGGCTTATGTTGTATGAGTGATAAGCAGAATATTGTAAGATCAGGCTAGTCAGGGTATAGATTTAAAAAAAAAAAAAAAAAAAAAAAAAAAAAAAAAAAAAAAAAGATATCCTAGCCTGCTTTGGGATAGGACTATGTAATCTATATCTTTCCCTTTGGTTTTCTCCCTTCATTTTCTTCCTGCCCTTCTTCTTGTGGTTCATCAATCCAACCACGGTACTAATGTTTAAAACTAATTTTACATATTTTATGTATGTAGAAATTTTTATGGGAGTTGTTACCAGAGATCTAGCAAAATGATACTTTGGTAGCCATCTCTTGCATAAAAATGGTGTGCCAGTCTGGACTTCCAGGTGCTGTTGTAGCATTGGAGAGAATGATGATGGTTAAAAATAAATGTTTAGCTGGTTGTTCAGTTGTTCATAGGAGTTGAAAGCTCTCTGGAAGTTACCTGTGGAGCTGCTGCTCAGGACTGGTAAAAATCTTGAATATATGAAACATGGTGAGATCAGCATTTTAAAGTTATTTCAGAGCTTTTTCATGCCTCCCTCCCTCGTTTGTTTTTTGGTTTTTTTTTTTGGGGGGGGGGTTGTTTTGCTTTTGTTTTTTTTTGTTTGTTTGTTTGGTTTGGTGGTGTTTTTTTTTTTGTTTTGGTTTGGTTTTTTTTTGGGGGGGGGTGTTCATTATGAAAATCTATAGCTAATCAGGAAATCTTTTGTGAAAGGCCACACTCAGAGGTACTGTTTGCAACCAGTTTGTATTTTGTGTAACAAATCTCTTCTAGTTCCTTGAACTGTTATGTGTCTGAAGTTGAGACAATGTACTGCAAATTATTGTTCTGGATACATTAGCAAATTTAATCAAAATCAGTGGAAAACTCAGTCATTTTCTTTAAAGTATGTACTTGTTAACAAATTCTATACTTGTTAACGTAATCTATAATGTACATGGATTTGTAAATCCAAAGTATCATTTAAAATGATATACCCATATTGGTATGGGTAAAATTCTAAGAGTATGCTTTAATCACTGGGACAGCATTAGAATTGGATATGTTGATCACCTAGGTTCAATGGTATTAATAACTTGTGCATAAGAATCTGTTCCATAGAAAATGAAATATTGTATTATGGATGCCAGCAATAAACTCCCTGAAGAAAACACATTTATTTTCAGTGACTATTTTCTTTTTTGAAGACAGATTGCTTGTACAGTGGAATAAGCAGTGAGTGATATATAAATGTAAAGATATTTGGGTTTGTAATGAACTGGATAACATGTTGATAAGTTCAGGTTTGTGGCATCTCTACCATCATGTAAACAGCTGAGTTCACCTTCTCCTCCCCCACCTGTCCCCACCCCCCACCCACCCCTCACTGGCCATGTTGCTTATGTCTTTTTTTGGATTCCTACTCAGCTGTGACAAGCTAAATAGCTTTCCCAACAAAGAAACTCAAGCTTGGAGTTGGGAATAGCTCATACTGATGTCATGGATCCATCTGCACTCAGGTGGCTCATAGCAGCTTAGTCATTGTTCTCCAAAGATGCAGCCTTTGGGTTACGCTGTGACTTCTCACTGTGCTGTCATGTGCCATGTAAGTGTTAATCTGCCAGCATAGCTCTGTCTTTCAAAAATTGTATACTGGATTGTGAAATAGCCCAGTTGTCTCTGGGAAGTCTCGGTGGCTCATGCTGCAAGTCTGATTCTGTTGTTTAAGCACTTAAAAAAATAAAAATTACACCCCCCCCCCAAAAAAAAACGACCACAAACCAAAAAAAACAAAACCCAAAAACCTTAATAACAAAACAAACACCTGCCCCCCCCCCCCCCCCCCCCCAAGTTCTTAATATTTTCAGGGATTATGCCTGAGTGATCAGCTTCTTTCTGAGAAAAAGAATAATCTTTAGTTGTTTTATGAGGCTATCTCCCTGGACACCATCCAACTGTGTAAGTTCAAGTCTGAAAAATGGAAGGTGGTATGTCTCAGGACGAAAGGATCCAACAGCTTTTCTGTGGCTATGTGTCATATGACCTGCTTTTTCTTGTGAGCACCTATACATAATATATAGCAAGCACTTGACATCATTTTAGTTCCTTCAAGAAATCCAGGGCTTTATCTGAGTTCCATGGCCAGGTATCAGTAATAGCTTCCCTATTGAAATCCAAGGACAGAATGACAAGACATTTCTTCACATTCAAACTCAGTGTTCATGAAAAGACCCCAGCCTAACTATAAGCTCCAGAGGACTGGAGCCCATGGGCAACCTTCAGCTGTGTCTCTTATAACCCTGAGCTCCTGAGAAATTCATATATGTTCCTCTTCAGCTTTTCTGTTGCCCATTTTATTTCTCATACTGCATCTGGAATCCATGATTGTGTCTCAAAGTTGTTTATGCTCTTTATATAGCCAACAAAAAGAATCCTGAGCTTTCTGAAGACTTCTGGCTACTCCTAGTAACTCTACAGCCACTTAGGCAATAATATCAGGATTCATTTGTAAACTGGGATCTGAAGCCTTTTCTGGGACCTTCTCCATTGAGGGGCCCCAGAGTGTTAGTATTGGTTCAGTCCAAGGCTCCTTTCAAAGTGAACCTGCTAGATCCAACCAAGAGGAAACACAGACAGGATAGTTTCCTTGGTCATTCCTGGCAGGCAGTTTTTTGCATGTGTTCTTTTTGTGCCTCCTTTTTTCCCCTTCACCCCTGTTAATATTTTTTCCTCTTATATTTGGATGAACACTTCCAAAGATTTCTTGCTTCAAAGCAATTTTGCTGTAATTAATTCAGACTACACATTTTGCTTGTCTTTTTGTACTCTTTAGATATGACCAATATGAATGCACTCTTAGCAGAATGAACACTGTTCTCATTTCTACCAGTTCTGCACCAATTTATATTGCTTTATTTTCTTCTCAGTTGCTAGTTTATCTCTTTTTTTCCCTCTGTCTGTGGAGAAAGGGATAAACTAATTAGATTTTAAATGCCATATTGCAGTACTAAATAAGGTATTACTCATTAAAAATAACCTTTTATTAGGACCCATTTTGTCACCAAATGTCTTGTAGGCCATGCATTGTCCCTAAGTTAAATTTTTAACTTTTTTTTTTAAATTTGTTTTTAATTCTACCAGCTTAAACCAAATCAGTCACTACTTACACAATGTAATTGGATAAATGTTTTGGTAGTGTCGTGGTAAAGGTGGTTCATAAGCATGAAGGTTTGTTTCATAAGCATAATTCATAAGCATAATTGTCTTGCAATGTATGGTAAAATAGTGAATTGAATTATATTTAAACTGGTCAAATATGACAACTAAGACTTGTCTTTTTCTTTAAAAAAAATAGGATTATTTCTTGAAATTATTCGTATCTCTTTCTGTAGTCATACAGAAAAGATGGATCTTTATTGTAAATGAGAACAAGCCTTTCAATATCCTCCTGAAAAGAAGGGTTTAGAGTATTGTTAACAGGAGTTTTCTGCTTTGCTTTGGTTCTGGTTTCACTTCTTCTGTCTAAATTATACTATATATCTCTTGCCAAATTGCTATCCACATGCATGCGGCATAACAATTTGATTTTCAAATCTTTACTGTCAGCTGAATAATGTCCTTTCATGACACTATCTATGGAAATGTGAATTCCTTGGAGGCTTTGTAATAGTAATCAGTACTTTTGAAATTTCTTTTGTGCAGTTATTCAGATTTTAGCAGGAATGTCATACAGCCCTGAAGAGGAATAATTTTGTTGAGCCACTAGTTCTTGTCTCATCTAGATGAATGCATGCTCACTGTACTCCTTTTAAGCATACCAAGTAATGGTAGTAATAAATCTGGTGCTTCAGCTGTGTTACTACACTGAAAAGTTATTTTACATCATTCTTTTACTGTGCAGTAGTTGTACTGGAATTACCTCAGCTGTCACATCTTATATCTATCATAAAATTTTAAGTGTAGTTCATATTAGTATGTGTATCTTTGTTTCACTTTTTGCTTTTAAGAATATAGATAACACACGTCCCAATAAGGAGCACAAGGAAACTAAATAACAATAAAGAAATAAAATATTGCTAATTACAACCATCTGTATAGAGACAAATTAATACATAATAGTACTATTATGTGTATTCTATCCTATTTGTAGGCTGTTAGGAATGTATACTACTCACTTCAGCTGTTGTACTGGGTATATTCAGTTATATATGTGGCTAAGTATTTACAGCATGCACCATTACTTTGTGTACAGTAATGCATAGGGATATCCTTTAATAGTACCTATAGATAAAACCATTTAGAATAATCCATGAGAATCAGTGCTCAGGTCTTATTCCACAGTCTCACAGGTGGAATAGTAATGTTCCCTGTTTGCTGTGCTATAGCTTCTGTCCCAACTCAAAAAAGAAAATTTTGGACTGTTATGAAATCCCCAAACAATTTAGAGTCTTTCAGAATTGCTTGTTCCTATTTAAAGCAACTTTCACCCTTCAGTCTTGAGGCTATAATGATATTTGAAACTCTATTCTTCTATGAGATATTGGTGAAAGAGTGCACCCTAAATTGTCCCCTAGCTGCTTATAGAAGAATTTCTAATCTACGTTCTTAGAGAAGTACAGAAAGATTCTGAAGTTAGATTCCAGTGGCAGATTATGTAGGACTTGTAAAGGAATACAGGATTTTCTGAGAGTCCTCAGTCCTGTGTTTCTGTCATTCTGAAACATGGTGAAGAGGCACCGATAATTTCCCACTGAAAAGGAGGGAGTTATAGTAAATGGCAACCAGAATAAAATAGCTACTTTAGATTTGTGGCTACCTTTGCAAAATAGAAGTCCAGTTCCACGAAAATACAAGACTTTTCAGGAACAGTAATTGAGAGGAAATAGCCATGAAGAGAGGCACTATGACATCATAGAATTCTTTAGTGTATTTTCTTAGTTAAAAAAAGAAAAAAAAATACCAAATTACCTCAGGCTTTATTTTAGTATTAAACATATTTTTTTTCTCAAACAAAATACAGTTATGCCTTTGAAAAAGATTACTTAATAGATCCTGAGTCTGTGTAACTAGTGTAGGATATAAATTTTCATTGCAAAATATAAATTCATTTAGGATAAATATAGTAGAGCTGAGAGTTGCTTACACAGACAATGTTGGAAAATTGTTTTAAAATCTCCTAAAAATTCCCACTACTCCCAATTCTGGTTCAATTTTTCAATCCTCAGTGTTATTATAGGCATAAATGTAGTTCCTGAATAACTTCTTATTTCTAGGATCAGTATTTCCACTACTGAGTTTTTGAGCATGGTGTTTTAATTCTTTAGAAGTTCTGAAGAGTGAAGGAATGAAAGGCTAGATATCCTTGTGTAGGTGGTGTTTCTTAGCTCTCTGCTTAACCTCTGTGTAATTTTGGATTTCATTATGAGAATCCTATCTTTGATTGCACATTGTGTATGCCTTGTGGAACCTAAAGCAAGTTCCTGTATTTCAGACCAAGATGTAGTCTCCTTTAGCTATGAAGATTAACTGAAATCTGATGCATTCTAGTGCCAATGAAGTATGTGTATATCTGAAGCCATATTCTTAAAATTACCTTCACAGAGTAATTACTTAATATATTATTTTTAAATGAAGTAATTAAATTAATTGATTCTTCATAGAGTAGTTCTGTTCTAACAGGAGTTCTGAAGGTCATCTTCATTAATTTCTTGCTCAAAGCAGGTCTAATTAGGTCAGGTTGGTATGGGCCATGTCAAGCTGAGCCTTAAACATCTTGGAGTCTGTAGACAACCTCTCTGTTCAAAATTTGGATAACCCTCAAGGTAATTTTATCCCTTTAATATTTGCTCAGAATTTTCTGTGTTCCAATCTGTGTCTGTTTCCTCTCTTATCACCCCAGTTCACCTCCAAGAAAAGCATGTCTCCCTCTTTATGGTATCTACTGGTGAATTCAACTTGACTTACATAAACACATTAGTGGATATATTCCTAAGTGATGAGGGAGGCAGAAGTCCATTTATTCTACAGTCTGTTGGGAGAAACAGAGCCACCAATTTTGCTGTGTGTCTCTAATAGCAGCGCTTGTAGTTCTCTGTGCAGAGCTTGGATGTTGGGTCCTTTGGGCTGTTTGATCTGTCTCACTCCAGGTCAGATGGGATTGTGGCACTGAGCTGTGGAAGCCAAGTTGTTCTGATTATGTGTAGGTGCAGGACTGCTTGTGAGTAGAGGGCTTTACATCAGTCAGGAACCCTGTAAAAGTAGAGGGCTTTACATCAGTCAGGAACCCTGTAAGATTAGGTGCACCACTGAGCCACAGTTTTGTCTTACAGCAATAAAAATGTTATAAAACTTGTCAATTGGTCATTTGTGAGGTCTAGTGCTCTTTGATATGCCCTAGGGGAATCCTACTTGGCACCCCGCAGTGTGCACCTTTCCTCCTTGACCTTTGTCCCATGCGGGTTTCTTGGACAACGTAAGACAACTCAAACGGCCTTAGACACTTGTATGTGGATATATGCTTATTCCCATTGCGTGTTTTTTGGCTCCTGCTCTAAGGATAGAATTCAGTTTGATATTTAGAAACCTTCACACAAGTGCCCCTCTATATCAAACTGTAAACTAAAGTTTACACTCCCATTATTGTCAGGGGAGACCTGGGCCTTGACTCACCTGCTTACATGACCAAGTGGGCATGCTGTGCTCTGGCATATGGCATATCCAAGGCAGCCATGGGATCAAAACGGTGTGAGATGGGATTGTAGGAGACTACTGTCCTTCTGGGCCAGCAGCTGGAAGCCAGTGAAAACATCCTACTGAATCTGAAATTGCAGTAAACCTTTACTGGCCAGCTGAGAATTTGTTATATGCTTATTTCCTTCTTCCCTTCAGGATATAGGTGGAAACTTTGTTACCCTTTCTGCTGCTTCTACTCCACTGTGCAGCAACATGTCACCCTGCTGTCACTGTTCAATTATCACTTAATTGAAAATTGGCTTGATTATGAATTACATGCTTATTAAAATCAATTTAAACATAAATTGCTGTTCAATAATATACTTTGATGTCATTCAATGTTATTAGTAAAGATGCTATGCTTTTTTCATACTTCATTGATGCTTATTTCAAACCAATGAATAAATATTTTATTATATATTTTATTAAAATGTAATGAAAAATACTTCTTCCTTACACACAGTTTTTGTAGCACATGAAATGTACTTTGCAGACCTTTCTCTCTAGTTTTGTTAGGTGCAGTTGCTTCTAGTTATCTTTTTTTGGAGTTACAAATATGAATGTATAATGCATCTACTTTTATATATAACCATAATTTTCTCTTTCACAGTGTGTATAACAATAAATCATCTCATTAAGTAATTTGAGGAATACATAATGAACAACTTTGGGATATAAACTTTATTGTAAACATGAGCTGAAGTCTTCATAACTATCCTTGAAAGATTTTTTTGACTGGTGGGATTAATTATATATCACACAGATGCCTGTCATACACTCTGTTTACACTATAGGGAAATGAAATAGGATAGCTAATTTTCTTTTATTCTGTTAAAATGCCAAGGTTTAATTAAACTGCTTCAGCTTAAGGGTTGCACAGTTACTTTCAGCTGTCACAAAGCATACTCAAAATTGATTTGTCATTGCCTACATTCCCAAGAAGAGATTCAGCAGGCATCATAATTTCACTCAAAATTGTTTTTATTAATCATAGCTGCTTTTCAGTTGCTAAAATTTGTATGAGAAACAGAGTATATTAAAATAAGTTTTGGCCATATGCTCAGGGAGTAAAAACAACCCAAATATCTGAAATCTATACTGAGTTGTGAATTAACATCTGGGTTTTGCTTTTTATTTGAGATTTTTGTAACACTGAAATTTCATGCATGTTGGAACATTTTACATAATCATTCCAGTTATATAAAAACAATTAGATAGCATCATGAATTAGCAAGACAATTATGAACAATAAAAACATAGTAACAGACAATGAAAACAAACCACTTGCTTGCAGCAATACATACTTGCATGTAGTGTATAATAACCACAATATAGAGAACTTAAAAAAAGGTTGGCAGAAGGGATATTAAGCTTGCTCACTTCAAGCACTCCACACGCAATCTCCAGTGATGTGAGAAAACAGCTACCATGCTGAACAAGAGAATGCAGCCATTACTGAATCTGCATTTCCAGTGTAAAAACCAAAAAGGCAAAAGCTACATGTATAAGGAGGCCCTTAGTGCTGTCTTTAAACACTTGGGGAAAACTGGTGTTAACATAATCCTTTTTCCTCTACTGCTGTCTGAGTTTGCAGCGAAAGCTCCAGCTGAAATCTATACACAGTGTGCTTCCAGCATGCACAACTGCCTGGAGTTTGGTGGTGTTCCCTATCAGCTTCTGTGCTAATGAGCATGTGAGGTTTCACACAAAATGTAGTAATTTGCAAGGGAATAATTGCAGAAGAGGAATACAAGTAAAACCAGTACTGTCTGCATGGGGTTCACTGCCAGGTTGGGATCTTGTATTACGCTCATTACTGGGATTTTATTTTTCATTGAACCTTCCTGTTTTCCATTTCTCAAGGGTAGCTAAAATTTTTGTAGTTTCTGTGGCTGTTATCAACACAGTGTTATTGAAAAGTCCTGCATCTCATATGCCAGGAGAACATAAAAATTCTGATATTTTTAGTTGAAGAACTAATGGCTCTTGATACTAACTTGTAATTTAACTATGGATAAGGTATTTTCTTTAGTGGTAGAACGAGGATAAAATATGTGACTTAAATCAGAGAGGAGCTGATCCGAAGCTGTTTCCCATCCAGTTTCCTTCAGATGACTTAGAGGCACCTAATTCTTTCTGAAAGGCTGAGCTTAGATTATCTTACCTACTTGTACTTTGTGCTGCCTAACTTAGTTTTTCTCTTGCTTGTCCTGCAAGCAGGCCTCTCTTCTTGACCTTTCCCTGATCTGAGAATGTGGTTTACAACTAGCAATAACCTATTAACTGAGCATTAAGGTTTTATGCTCCTCTCATCGGGGTCTGTATGTGGGGTAAGAGTGCAAACCTCTGAGAGTGATGTGAGTAATGGCAAGTATAGTCAAAAATTACATTTTGACAATCTTATCAAAGCCTGGCAGAATAAATTAATTTTAGCAAACCAAACATAGAGTTCTAGGATATAGTCACTTACATTAACTATTAAAGGAAGGTAAGCTGAATCTTTAGGCACAACAGTTATAGATAAATTTATAGTATTTCAATGAGGTAAAGGGATGTAACCTTATACATTCCTTGTCTGACCTTCACTAATTTTTTTTATATATACATTGAGATATTTAAAACCATTACAATTGCATAGAAATTGTTGTGCAATGCATTTATTTGGAGAAGCAAATGGAGTGAATGTTTCTGAATATCCAATACCATTTTGGGAGGAGGAGCAGAAAGTAGATAATCACATGGTGTAAACTAGAATGGATTTTTTCCCCTTATTGAAGGTGACACTGCTCAGAATGTGAGCCACAGACTTTAGACATAGAACCTTAAACCAGAAAGGAAAACCTTTCCTTTTGTGTATGCCTGTCAAGCACTTCAATTATTCTTCATTTAAAATAAAAAATCTTCAGCTCGCATAACACACCTTAAGGTCTCCAAGTGAAATTCTTATCATTGTTGCATGATTTGTGGAAAAGTAGAGAACCTTGTATTTTAATTCACCAAGGCTGGTCTACCACACCTGGTTTATTGTAAAAGCACGCACTGTGAAGCTGAAAATACCTTTTTTTGGAAATTGTCTTCACTTTTCCCCCTTGCTTCAACTGTCATCTGCTTCAGATGCAGTATTATTCATACTCATTCATGCAGGGATGCACTTAATAGGCTCACAGGAAAAGTGTTCATTAGTTGATTGACTGTAACTTGATTGCCTGTGGATAACATTTACAGGTTTATTTCTTCATTTCAGCAAGGAATGGAATCTGCCACACCTCAGTCTGCTTAATTATGAATACAGTTCTTACTGTCATGAGGAAACATTCTTACAATTATAAAACATTCAGTGCAAAACATTCAGCTGGTGATGTCTTCAATAACACTGGGGTATTCAAAAATCAAACCATAAAGATGTTCTAAAAGAGTGAAAAAGGTGCTTTAATTTTGCTTTATGATCAATATTTTAGGAGCATATTCAAATGGAAGATGCAAACTTTCTGTAAGAAGGGTCTGTCCAGGGTACCTGGTTTGGTGGAGAAGTAAAACATACAAGTGGTACCTCAAGGTGTTCACAATATAAAAAACATCCTTAAAAAACATAGTAAACTTAATAAAACATCTATGCAAAATAAAGCAGCTAGATTTATTAATAATTTTTGAGGAAGCTGTTTTTGGAAGATATATAAGAAAACTTGTTAACAGGATTCAGTAGCATTTTAGAACTTTGTTTTCAAAATTCCTCGGGAAATTTCTAATCTTTGGGAGAAGAAAGAAATGCTCATTTTCAAGAAATGTTTAGCAAACATTTTTTTAAAGCCTTTATCCAAATATAGAGGATTACAGAAAAAGTGGTTAGAGGAACACACTTCTTGTTAGTGTTCAGACAGGCAAAGACACTTTGCTTTCAATGCTTGCACCTTGCTTCCCATCTCCTTTCAATGGTGGCAGCAGCCCTGTATCACACACACACACACACAGAGCTATTATTGATCTGTCTATCTGCCTCCCAGCTTACCTGTATGTTCATGATGTTTCTCTGCATTACAGGATTTATCTTTGTAAAGAAAAAAAAATCAAATAATAGCTGTTAAGAGCTAGGCAGTCCATCAGTTCCTTATGAATCAGTCCTGGAGGTTTCGATGTGCATATTTCAGTTTATCTTTAAATTTAGAATAGATTTATTATTTCTTCCTGCTTTGCATAGATCTTTTCACAAGTTAAAAGAGTGTTTTTATCAGGTTGCTGATAGAATAATGGGAATGGAAATTAATTTGAATGGAGAAGAAAGATAATGTTTGTGTTTCCTTTATGAGTCAGATGAAAGGAAATAACAATAAAAGGGGTGAAAGCAGCATACAAGAGAATCTGTAGATGTGTGTAATGTAGTCAGTCATTTCAGGGTGAGCAGCAAACAGCCATCATTCAGAAATAACAGGTTTTTACTGTGGTTTCAGTTTGAAATTTTACTATACCTCAGCACAAGTGGAATTATACAAAATAGTTTATTTTTCTTAAACTGGCAGAATAAGTTACTGCTTTGTAAATTAATATTTCTCTTCATTGATTAGAGAGTGGGCCTGGATTATATAAAGGTTTTTAGTGGGGATAGATTAATAAATGGGGATAAAACAAGGAAATGTGAATTCTAAGCAACGTGTCAAGTTTTCTTGGAAAATGTTTAGACCGGTAATATTTGAACAAGCAAGACCTTTTTATGCTGGCTGAAGCTTGCATGTATGTTAACATATGGCTCCATAAGATATCCCTGACAAATCCTCAATATGTTTACTTGCAGCGCTTCTGCCAGTGAGACATTGATGTTGTAAGGCCTAATAGATGTCATAAAAATGTAAGCCAAATTACAGTATTTTGTGCTGTTCTGTCACGCCCATTCTCCCCAAAACAAAGTTTGTGGGGATTAGGATTGCTGGCATTATCATGTTAGTGGTACTGACAGTATTAACTCAAGGGACCTATTGCAACCCCACAAGTTTTATTTTCCCATGACTGAACAGGAAATTCTCAGTCAGATGAATTTTTTCCGCATATGCATTGTCAGGTAATTTGGGCATTCTGAGTAATGGTTAAGAAAACCAGGGAGAGTACTCTGTTTCAGCTTCATACAGTTATCCTGAAGGAGGCTTATCATGAGGATTGTGCTGACAGATGCTGCATGCCATTAATTGTAACAATCTAATTAAACACATGCACTAAAAGCATAGTCACAGACAAATGGTCACATAGTAACTCTCTCATCTCCATAGTTTCTTTTTGGACTTGGCTCAGGTTAATTATGAGGACTGTGGAGCAGTGGTGCTCAGTGCAGTTGCCTCCTGTTTTCCCAGACCACCTTGTCTTTCTCCTAGTGTTAGTTTCAGTCCAGTGGTATCACTGATGTGTCTCACCAAAGGTCATCAAAAAAGCGTCCTGACACCTGACTGTTGATACGAGACTAGATTAACTTAAAAATTAACTTTAATTTATTATGAAAACTAGTACCTGACTGATTACTGAGCTTCATGGCCTCAGGGAACCCTTTTAATGCACTGCTCTTCTTTTTTAAGACTCCTAATGGAACACTCAACACTCTTCTGCTTCACAGTGCCTTCAGAGATCTTGAAATAGTGTCGATTGCTGCTGACATCTTTATTCCATTTCAGTTTTTCTCTGATTAATGCATGTGTAATAACTATCTTATGGCAAAGATCTCCATGTAACAGACTTTATCTGCTTCCTAGGCTTGAGGAACATCATGTGCATGGTATGTTTTGCTGATATATTCTCCTTCATCCGTGGGTGTTTATACAGGTAATGGTGCATAGTATAGCAGAACAGACTGCCATATGGATCACAAAAGAGTAGCAGCCTGTTTCCTGCAGAATATAGAGGTCATGAGGTCCTCCCATTAATACTTCACATAAAAGTGAAGATAGATTAGCCTATATTGAGAATTTAGTATGTAGGGAATGGAAAATATAAGATGAGGTTAGCAGGTCATCCAAATTGAATGCAACATGTTTGCTTGATAAAGTGTAACATGTCTTCATGCTTTCCTTGCACTCTTCTGCTTCTGGCCTATAGAATTTGTGGTTTCCATCTTGGATTGCACTGGTGAAGGGCCAGTTAGGAATACAAATACAGAGCTGATACTGAGTTTTTGAAAATTTCCTTAGATATCAGTGGGAGGAATAGAACCTCAGACTACTTGGAAAGGGGGATATTACCCAATTCTGATGCATAGATCTGTCCTAGTTTAAGATTGTTCTCGGTTCATGTGGGGTAACTGAGTATGGAGTCCATAGATCACAGACTGCAGCCATAAGAGAGGCAGGTTGCTATTTGGCAGAGGTGCCTGTAGTGTCTGCCTCCTGAATGACAGACACAGTGATTAGGTAAAAGGAACAGGATAAATCTTGTAGGCAAGGAGGCAATGTAAGTTATGCAAAGAGCAGCTGATTAATGTAAACATGTTGTAAGTAAATGATTGATTAATAGGCATGACTAATACATGAATTAAGTCATATTTTTCAGCAGCACACACTATGGTTTCACATTTTAAATCTGTGTCTAATTACAGTGATTATGCATGCAAATCAGATAATGACATGTACAAGTAGCCACTTAGATGCACAACTGGCCATTTGCATATAAATTTGCATGTAATTATGTTATAGACTCATTAAATACAGAACTTTGATTAGTTTTGTGGGCACTGGCATTCCCTGAATGAAGTAGATACTCAGAGAAATGTATTTTATGACCATACAGTTAAATAAGGCATCCAAGCACCTGAAAGCAAATGTAAAGTTACACAGCAAAATCTTAAATCCAACAATTTCTAATATCTGCATAGTTAATTTTGTAGACTTAATGTTTTAAATTTTTTAGCATTGTTTTTAAATTGCATGATCAAGTTCAGATTGAGTGCCACATATAACCATTAATTTTTATATCTAAATAGATTTTTAAGATAAGATCCTATTATCCTTGTGGTTCTGAAATCTAATGTTCTTCAGGCTATTGTGACCAGGCTGGGTAAATGTTAACTCATTTTCTAAAAGGGTGGCCTTTTCAAAAGCATGTAAGTAACTTTGAAGCCTGTCCCATTTTTACAAGGTGACTTAGTGATTTAAAATCATAGTCCTGGAGACTGTTGCTGCAGTTAAGGCTCTTGAATCCCTTGCCTGTGTCTGGATATCATATCTAAATCTCTGTTTCAAAATGACCGAGAAACGTATTTTAATAGTTGTATAATTACTTAAAATATTTATGGGTGGTAAATGAGGATTTAATATTATTTTATTATTTGATGTATGAATCACTTATGGCTGCCTCTGTCTTTATCTAAAAGTCTTTGCAAATCTGGCCTTAAATCACTTTTGAGAAAATCATGGCTTAGTATTCCAATAAACATGGGTACTTTACACTGTTGACTCAATATATTAACTCTCCAGATTTTAGTGTTTTCCATCAATCATCTATCAAAAAGAAACCCAAACCAAATTAGTTTGAAATCTTGATCTTTAATCCTCATAGTAACCATTGTAGCATGAAGACCTTGGGAGAAAAGCTGGAGAACCAAGCACTGAGTTTCTAATTGTTTTTTCTTTAATCCATAAATATCCCCATTGTCTATGATTGTAAAGTATTATGGGAAAATGTAAACTATTATTGAAGAAGAGCACTCTTTAGATTCTCAAAGCACCTGCAAGTCCCACAAATAATAATATGTATGTTAATCAAGTGCCACTTTCTGTTTTTTAAGTACTTTTATGACAGATTTGATTTGCTCCCATGCTTGTGATAAAATTTTTCAGTCTACAGTTAAAGTGGAAATCTCTGAGGTTTCTACAGGTGCCTGGAGCTATTAGTTTTGAGTGTCATGTCAGTTAGGATATCCATACCTCCATTAACAATTAGAAGAGGCTACTGGATCAATAGTCTTCCAGGGTTCACAGCTGTGATATATATTGCCTGATGTTCACTGAGCCCTAAACTGCCCTTACCAGCTGCTGCTCTTGAATAGCCTTCAAAAGGAACATCATGTTTTAAATCTGAACAGGCAGCTTTGTTGCCTTTTAACGGTAGAACAAGGCTGAGAAGAATAGAGAAAATGTGAACTTTTGTCTGCAAGTTTACTTCAGATGAATTTCATTCCTTTTCACAAATGAGAATACTCCCCTTTGTTTTAGTCTGTGAAATATTCAGATAGACCATGTATGTTGGCTTTCTTTCACACTTGTGATTGCTTTTGAAAGGAGGCTCGGTGTTTGTAAATGTTACCAAGTCACAAAACAGCTGAGGTTGCAAGGGACCTCTGGAGAACATCTAGTCGAACAGGGGTCAGCAAGAACAGGGCCATCTCCAGTCAGGTTTTTAGTATCTCCAAGGATGTAGACTCCAAAACCTTTCTGGACAACCTGTGCCAGTACTTGACCGCTTTCATAATTAAAAAGCTTCTTCACAAGTGCAAGTGGACTTTGTTGAATTTAATTTATGCCTATTGCTTCTTGCCTTTTTTACTACTCTCTATCAAGTCCTTATAAACATGGACAGGATTCTCTATGAACACCCTCTTCTAGAAGCTAAGCATCCTTTCTCAGTCTCATGTGTGTTAGATGCTTCAACCTCTAAAAATCCCTTCAACTGTCTTCATGGTGAATCAAGGGACTCACTCCGCTATGGCCATGCCTTCCTTGTGCTGGAGAACCCAGAGGTGGACACAGCACTCCAGAGGTGGCCTCACCAGTGGTCATCTTGCTGGCAGCAGTCTCCCTCATGGCAGCCTGGACACTTCTCATCTTCTTTGACGGAAGGAAGCATCAATGGCCCATTTCTCCTGCCTGTTGAAGTCCCTTTGAAAAGCAGCACAGCCATCTGGTGTGTCGACATTTTCTCCATGAAAAAATGAGGGTGCAGTCTGTCCTGTTCTCCAGCTCATTAATGAAATTGTTAAGCAACACTGGCTCAGCACTGACCCCTGGGGTACTCTGTAAGTGGCTGGCACCCAGATGGATTTTTTGTCACTGATCACAATGCTTTTAGAGTGGCAGCTGAGCCTGATTTCAGTTCACCTCATGGTCTACTTCCCTATCCTGTACTTCATTATCCATGAGGATGTTATAGCATACAGCAACAAAATGCTTGCTAAAGCCAATATAAAATATATTAGCTATGTTTTATGATAAAATTTTATGATAGAATGCTCTCACATTGGTTAGCCAGCTTTTTCCTTCACAAATTCATGCTGATTACTCCCAGTTGTGATCTTGCCTTTCACATGTCAAGAAGTGGCTTACAGGAGTTTGATTCTATCACTTTTCTAGGGACCTGAGGCCACTCTCAAAGACAGGAATGACTTTTCCTTTCTCACATGAGTCTCCTCTAAACACAATTCAAAGATCATGAGTGGCTTTGCAGTCAAAGAACCATAGAATTCTAGAACCACTTTGGGTTGGAAGGAATCATTCAAGGTCATTTAGCCCAATGCCCTTGCTGTGAGCAGGGACATCTTCAAAGAGATCAGGTTGCTCCTGCCACAGTTGTGTGAGTTCTTGTGCATGAGGATGGACACTTCTGACCATGAAAGAGGTGATCCTTGAAATTCAGTCAGGACCCCTCATGTCTCCAGAATGGCCTCACATGGGAATCCTTCCAAGCAAATTTCTGAACAGATTAAAATCTGATCTTCTGAAGTCCAGGACTGTGGTCTTTTAATTGTCTATTTTCCTCTTCTCAGGAGGAATCCTCTCTCTTAAAGCAATAATAAAAAAGTTCCTTTGCCTGTTTGTATGTTTTTAAAGAACTGTATTATATGGCTCCTCAAGTTCAATTATGCTTGTTATTATTTGTAAAGTATTGAAGAATGTTAACTGCATTAGAAGATGTCTATTCTTGAAGACAGAAAATACAGTATACTTAGTACTTATATTGTAGTTTGGTTAATTAATGAAAGACTTGAGTTATATATATAGCAGGAATACTGAAAAAAGTAGTAAACTAGGGGAATAGATATGGTGTTGGAATTAAACATTTTAATTGCAGTGGCTTTAAGCTATTCATATTATCCCCATGTGCAATACAAGAAGAAAATTCCTGAGAGATTCAAGGAAGACATAGAAGGTTATTTTGTTTCTTATGGATATCAGTCCTTAACAGAAGACAAATGAGAATCCCTTGGAACAAAAATCAACATTTTAAATTCATTTCATTTAGGGGTAAAATGCGTGTGTGACAAACAAGACCTCTTCTATAGCAAACTCTTCAGAACAGGACTGTACGTATATTTAAGGTGGCACCAGACCTTGAATATTTAAATGGTCAAATAGAAATAAAAAATTATACTGGTAATTAATATTAAACATCCACGTTGAAGCATGAGCTGAGGAAAATCTCAGAAGCTCCACAGCCATTTCCTTCTTATCTGCATTGATACCTACATGCAACCTACATTCAAACTGCAAACTACACTTGTATTTTTGCTCAGTTCCAATGATTTATGAAGCTCATTTTTTCTTTCCTGTTTGTAGGGTACTCATACATTCCTGAAGTGTTCTGATAGTTCCTGAATTTATTTAAATGACAAGGATTTATTTAAAGGTATCCATTGTATAATAAAAATTAATTTGCATTAATATAATGAGGTATTTAGTCTAAATTATTCTAGTGAGAGTAGCTATGAAAATTGTTTTGAAGGATTTATTTTCCACTTACGAGTTTCTTTCAAATGAGGATTACATACTCAGAGGAGAAGAAGTAATTGATAAAAATAGCTTTTTGCCTTTCAGTGTTTTCACTCCCATTATCTTGCTTTTGAATAAGATGTTAAATCTTTACAATTTGAAACAATGAAATAATAACCATCCCTAAGTCCTTACTGTAATCAAAGAGTTTTAAATTGTTTGCTACCTGCATTATAAAAATCACCTAACATAGTTCTTCAAGGTCTCAGAATTTTCTTGTCTGCTTTGTTCAACTGTATGCAAGCAGTTCTCATTTGATTACAGCATACAATGAAAACAAACCTCTGGGTTTGCCACATGCTAGAGCCTTTGCTAATATTGTAATAAAGTAATTTACAACCTGGTGATGGAGCTTGACTACTGCTGAAGAGTCATAAATGCAAAGCAAATACAAAAAGCAGCAGTTATCTGAATATATGTAATACTTGTATGCCTACATGGTCAAATTTGCCCACACCAGAGCTGGAGTGAATTCTCCAATTTTCCTCCTGTCCACCACACAGGTACCTCACAGGAGGGCTAAGAAACACAATTCTAGATGAGATCAGTGGTGCAGGCTAAGGAAGAGAAAATAAATTATTTTAATATTTTTCTTTTTTTTTTTATTTAACCATAAATTATAGTAATCTCTTGTCTTAGTATAAGAGAAGGTAAAATATAATCTGTTCAAATCTGAAATTCAAAATAAAGGTCTCTGATGAATTTTGTTTAGTCTCCAATCAAAGAAACACTTTTTTCTTCATCAGTTTTTATCTAGTTAAAGGAGAAAAATAATTAAAGCCAATCACCAGTAAGAATATATGAACTTGGCAAACCTTTTCTTTTATTATAATGATGTTTTCCATGTAGTTTGTGAGTGTGTTTGTTTGGCTGTTTGGCCTTGGCCTATCATTTTGACAGGTGGACTCACACTTGATTGGTACATGACGTAGGAATGTATGTATCTGTCATAGAAAACTTCTGTTTCCAAATAGGACGATATTAATGGCCCAGTAGACAGTGTCCTTTTGTCTGAAACCAAAGTGTTCAAAATCAGTGTGATGACCAGGTTTTAAACCTTCTGATTAGTTCAGACAAGGAAGACGAACCCTGGGTGAAAAATGAAGTTTCATATTATTCTTGCAAGAGATCAGATCTAAACAGGGTAGAAAAATATAAACTAGCTTATAATATCTTCCTAAACTTTGCAATCATATCTTGACTATTTAGAATATTGTTATTTTCTTTTTTTTTTTCAACCAACGCTTCAAATTTGAATGGTTTTTTAGCAGGAAGGAAAAGAAAGTGCCTCACACTTCAAAATATGTGCTTATAGAGTGTACAGTTTTCCAACTCAGAGAGTTCAGAAAAAACCCTTCAAAAATTCATGGCCTTTTTAGATAACATATGTATTTATATAGACACATATATAAAATACTTACTTTATATTTTTCAGGAAAACTACTTGCAAATAAGTTTTTTTTTTTAATATGCTTCTAAGTAGGATTAAATAGGCTATTTAAGTATTATAATACAGAAGTCTCTTCGATACTTCAAATTTAATCATTGCTAAGAATTCTCTTATTGGTATCCTTGGAAAATCTGCAAGATTTCTATGAAACTTAGGTTGTACTTTGTCTTGGTTTTGAAAGGGAACAAAAGGGAACAAAAGATTCTGGGACAAGACAATGTCCATTTTGGAGGCAGGGATATCCGAACTTTGGAAGAAGTCCAAACACAAGCAATTTATTAATTGTCCTAGGGATATGTAACAGGAAATTATAAACTGCTGTAGTGACTTGACCCTGGCTGGATGCCAGGCACCCCTCCAAAGTCTTTCTAAAGCTCCTGTCCACAGCTGGACAGTGGGCAGAAAATATAACAAAGGGTTCATGAATTAAGGATCAGGAGAGATCACTCACCAAATTCTGTCATGGGCAAAACAGGCTTGAATTAGAGTGATTAATTTAATTTATTGCTAAAACAATCAGAGCAGTATAACAAGATGTAAAACAAAACCTTCAAAACACCTTCCCTCCACCCCTCCCTCCTTCCTGAGCTCTACCTCCTCCCCCAGTGGCTTAGTGAATGGGGCTATTGTCAGTTCATCACTTCTTTCTGCCACTGCTCAGGGAGAGGAGTTGTTCCTCTGCTGGACCGTGGGGTCCCTCCCATGGGAGACAGTTCTCCATGAACTTGTCCAATGTGAGTCCATCTCATGAGCAACAGTCCCCCTCAAACTGCTGCAGCGTGGGTCACTCTTCCCTGGAGTGCAGCCCTTCCAGGACAGGCTGCTCCAGCATGGGCTCCTCTCCCCGGGAGCCTCCCACGGGCTCACAGCCTCCTCTCAGGCATCACCTGTTCCTCCATGGGCTCCTCCATGGGCTCCAGGTGGATCTCTGCATCCCATGGTTCTCCATGGGCTGCAGGGGCACAGCTGCCTCACCACAGTCTGCACCAGGGGCTGCAGGGGAATCTCAGCTCAATGCCTGGAGCCCCTCCTGCCCCTCCTTGTGCCCTGACCTTGTGTCTGCAGGGCTGTTCCTCTCAGGTGTTCTCACCCAGCTCTTCTCTGGCTGCAGTTACATCTGTGCAGTAACTTTTACAAAATTCTTCTTAAATATGTTATCTCAGAGGCATTACCACCATTTCCAATCAGCCCAGCCTGGACCAGCAATAGATCTGTCTTTGGAACTAACAGGGATTGGCTCTTCTGGACATGGGGGAAGCTTCTGGCACCTTCTCACAGAAGCCACCCCTGTGGCCCACCCCTGCTATAAAAGCTTGGCCATGGAAACCCAATACAACTGCGTAGTTTATCATTAGTTGTAAAAAAGCATTGACTCTGACTCTAATACTTTAGATATGACTCTTTTATCAAACAGATAAAAAGGGTAAGGTAGATCTTGTTTAAAAATTAGTTCACTGCTATTAAATGGCCAACATTCCACCAGGAAAGCAGTCACAGCTTTTTCATTTATAATAAGATTTTATGTGGATAGAGTTCAAACCAGAAATTTGGAAACTACAAATAAATGCTTTTTTCCTTCAGAAATGATTATTTAATTGTAACATTATGTAAATATTTGAGTACAAACAGCTTATTTGGCAATGGAAAAGAAACACATATAAATAGAGACTGTTGCAGCCCCTGAGTGTCATGGGAGCAGAGGTGTGGTGGGAAATCAGGGCATGATTTCTGACTTTATTGATGATACCCACCAGAGTCATGGTTCTACTGCCAGAAGGTCAGATAAGGTGGTCATCCAGATCTCTTTAGCACTATTGGTAAGCAATTCTCTTTCATGCAGAGGAGCAGTTCCCAAATCTGTACAAAGAACTGAACAAGAAAAAATACTGCTTCTTTCTTGTTGACCTTGTCTACATGCGCTGGTCAGGTTCTTCAGGCCCCAAATATTTCCAAATACCATGATAATCCTGTAAACATGTTAATCATTAACTTTGTTAAAGTACTTAATTAGTTTTGTGGTTTATTATTATTTTATTCAATAATTTTCCGACTATCTGACTGTAGATAGATTTATACTAAGACTTTGTCTGCAATATTCAAAATCATCAAAACAATGTCATGGCTTTTCTTCTTTCCTGAAAAGAACTATTTTTCTTAGCACAGTGCACTGAAATTGCACATAATGACTTCACTGTAGTCTGTATAATTTAAAATGAAAAAAACCCCCTTTTTCTGAAAATACTCTCTGAAGAGAAAATCAACTCAATTAAGCAGCTTCGGTTCCATTTTGAGTCCAACTTCAGGAGCAAATTCTAAGTTGTGTCTACATGTGTGTGCTAGTTACACATGAAAAAGGAACTTATTCATTCTAATAGGTCTGTTGCTTGGAGGCATTAGGTTGAAGGGGGAGAAAAGGTAATTGTGATATTATTGTCTACCTAAACAATTGTAAAAATTGTGCATTTTCCTCTCTAGCATGTCAGAAAAGGTGGTTTGAGTGCCTGAGCTGTAGTCTCAAGCAGCAAAGGAGCAGTATTCCACAGCATCATTATAAAAAAACTACAGTGAGGGGCTGTGTTGCTGGTAGGGATACTCTGAGGGCCTGACAGAAAAACCTGGAAAAATCATTGTTAGTACATTGCTGAGTTAGGAGTTGGGAGACACCCACTGAACTGAGGCCCGTCCAGTCTCGTTCCAGACATTCATTCTTGACAGATCTGCTTAGAAAACTTATTTAGAGGAGTCTATTTAGAAGCTTAAGTGTTGATTTTTGTTTTAGCTAATGAAAGGTTTGCCCCCCACCAACAAAGCTACCTCTAGCATAATCTCAGTGAAGTTGCTTTTACTCCCTTTTATGGTCTGATTTATCAAATTACCAACACAAATTTCTGAGAGAACTGGCCTTTTTCTTTCATGCTGTATGTCTGTACACTGCCTAATGTATGTAACTGTAGAGAAACAATAGATTATAATTGGGATTTTTTTTCCTTTTTGATTAGATCTACTGCATTTTTGTATGCTGCTTGTATTAATTCTAAATCCTAACTAATAAAAGTTAAAATATTTCTGGGTGAAAGTCATACTTTTACCAAAGCAATCCTAATTTGAGTTTTTTAACATGGTGCATAGGTCTTAGCCGGCCTTCAACAGAAAACACCTTTGCATTTAGAAAGGGTATCTTACCCAATGATAAATTACCAAAATACCCTATACATGAATAAATCTGTGGTCACCTAAAACCAGTAGGGTTTTTCAATTTCTATTGGAATAAACACAAGGAATTCAAACTAAGTATCTCTAATTTAGTAGCATAGGAGCTATAAATGTTCTGTGGGCTTTAAACTTGAAAGTTACAAATGTGCTTGAAAATTTTGCTAAAAGTTCTCTGAAATTTTCTGTCGCTAAATATAATAAATAATTATCAAGTGCAATTTTTTCTGAAATATGAAGGGTTATATAATAAACTGCTAATCCAAATGGAAACTGTAATTACTAAAGACTGCTTTCAAATTTCAAATGTCATCAAAGCTCATCTTTGACCTCATACATTGATGTCTGATACATTATTTTTGCCACAGAATGATGGTAAAGGCTTATGAAAAGATGACTCATTGAACAAAAGGAAAATTAAATTAAAAAGTAGGACTTCACACAGTCTTGCTTCTTTAGACTTCAAAGATGAAGTGAAACTGTTTCAAAGCTTTCAAATAGCTAAATTATTCTCACTGCAGTTTTTACTGATTCTTTATCATTTCATCTGTGAGGTTTATATTAATCATAGCTAGAGAGTTATGTTCTGAGATGTAGCTGTGCTTAGGAGCAGGGAGTTCTGAGACCAGTTCTTTAGCCCTTCAATTCTACCCTAAAATCGTTGTCCTGCCTCTTTCTGTAGAGTAGAAAGGCTGCAGTGGGAATCCCTTCTACATATTTTAGGAAGCTGTCATGGCTAGAATATAAGGATTGGCCCTTCTACTCCCTGTATCTTCCCATGGACCAAGAGCGAGCCCAGGAATTTTGCTCAGAATAAGACAGAACAGAAACTGCAGGTTTAGCATGACAAAGTTATATGAAGTTATTTGAATCCCTCACAATTTAAACTGTGTTCCATGTAGCATCTCCCAAGGGTCTCTGGCTCTGCTTCTGCAGATTAAATGTGTTTTCTCACCTGTACTTATCTTCTGCTCTGTTTGTTGTTAGAAGTACAGCATTTATTGATGCCAGCTGTACTGTCTCAAGTCCACACAAAGAGATGTGGTATTGTTGTCTGCTGATGGATCAGTAGAATACAAATACAAGAGAACAGCATATTTCCCTGGACCTGACCTGTCACCTCTCTTTCTCCCTGGTTTTCTTGAGTTGAAGCCCCATTTGAATCATCACGCTGCTTACATAGGGGTTACAAGAATAAATAGCTTTTGCTACTCCTTAAGAAATAGAGCGTGAATAAAGAGAGGAGAAATCAAACACTGTATGTCCTTGTTCTCAAGGAGAAGGTGATAATTCTTTTTGCAGGAAGTTGTGACTTAAATTTCTTGATGTCATATGAAATAACCTGAGTCAGAACTGACTTCCACAGAGCCAGTTGTGAAAATAATGCTAATTCTGTACCACTGCAAAACAAAGCAGTGTGTCTAAGTTTGTCATTCAGACGAAACATTCTGATATTGATAATACCACACACTGAAAGCAGAGCAACTTATATATTATTAAGAGATGTATAAATAGTAAGAAATTTAATAATAGTTTAATAGAGAATTTTCAAATATTTTAAATTGTCTGGTTTAGTAAACTAAGTAGATAGTATACAACTCAGAATATTTTTTAATAAAGTTTGGGGTTTCCCCCACAAATTCCAATGGCAAATGAAACAATGTTTTCCACTGATCTGACTGCCCAACCTACAGCATGCAGTTCTGATGCTGTACCTCAAGGCCTGCTTCAAACTGATAATTTCTCATTGGAAAGAGATCCCTTCCAATGAGATCACCAGCCTCAATCTCCAAAATTCAAGTAATAGAGATCCACCCCTGAAAACACCTTTTCAGACTTGTTAAATGTCTTCAGGTTTGATAACATAGGAAGCAAGTCTGCAGTCAGTATTTGAGGCTTTGGTCATGTATGATGAATGAAACCCAAAGCAAGTCAAAATGATATTTTTTCTGCACTTCAGGTAATTTCTGCTTTCTGTAGGATTACAGAAATTGGAAACGTGTTCTAAAGTTCAATATATGGGAAAACCGTCTCCAGAGAATAATGCCAGCTTGTAATATCATAGCTATGTATAATGTGAATTTATATTTACAGTTAGCAGATGAGAGTTTCATGAAGTGAGAAAGTGTTTTTTTTTAAAGAGCTGGTGGGTTGCTCAGTAATAAAGAGAAGAATGCCAGGTGGACAAGGAAAATACTGCCAGAAATATCAAATATTTGTAAAAAAATAGGACTAATTAATTATAAAAAATATACTAATAGAAAGTGCTAACCTCATCTCCCTTTTATACACATTTCTTTAATCATAGATTTTAAATTTTCTTCCTTTGCTAAAGAAAATCTGTCATCTTCTGTTCTAACTTTTGCAACAGACATGAGTCCAAACTTACTGTCTTAATTAAACTGAAGAAAACGGAAAATTTTAACAGCTCTACAAGAACCAATAAACTTTCTAGATCTGTAGCATAGACAAATCAAAGATATGTCAATTTTGCCAGCCAAAAAAAAAAAAGTTTTCTGTTGATTTCAAATTCAGTAATGACTAATAACTTCAGTGAAATAATAAAAGCTGTTCCTTTTTTCATACACTGTAGCTTTTCCCACCACTTCAAAACCCAGAGAATCTTGGTAACCTTCAAGGATTTGTTGATCTTACCTCTTGCAATACAGTAATGCTCCAGTAGCAGCCTTGCCATTTTTGGAAGATTTCTGCGAAGGTATAAACATTTAGCATTCCATATTCTTATTTTAGTCTTTTTCATATTCAAGATGTTATTCATACTACACTTTCTTTTTTCCTTCTGATATTTAAAGTAAAATATAAAAAACAACAAGAACAACCACTCCACCAAAGCAAAGCAAAGCAAACCAAATCCCCAAGAAATCAAAACTGATACGCTATCCCTTCCAAATGACAATTAAATACAGCAACTGACCCAAACTCAGAACTTTCAGGTTTTCAACACAGTTTTTAAAGTAGCCCACATTATCAAAGTAGCATGGGTTGGACTCCAGCTTGACCTTTCAAGGTCTTGATCTAACAGCATGCTGTAGAATGATAAAGCATCAAGAAGTCCTGCAGACATCTGTGGAGCTCTGTAAGGGTGCACCAGTCTGTTCACACATTATTAATTGCAGGATGGGTCTCTAAATTAGTTTATCAGGCAGTTTAACTGGCAACAGCAACCACCACAAAACCTCAGTTATAAAACCCCTTCTTTCTCGTAGAGATTGAGAAAAGCTGAAGACCTGAAAATTATTTTGCATTACAAGTAGACAAATTGGCAAGCCAAGAAAAATTTACAGGTATCAGAAATAAAATTAAAAGCTTCATATATGTTTTAATGGCAAAAAATTAGATACTTTATCTATCTTATCACAATCATTCTTTTATGAATGAAATTTCTTACAATGAATTATTTTAAGGTATCAATGCCTCTATATAAATCTTCCTCTAAAAGAAAAAAGAAAGTTTGAAATTGTCATCAATTGTTCTCAATTATAATTCCACACTATGCTGCTTTGATATCATTGCTATTTTCAAAGACTCTGATGTTTAAGTGAATGAATAACATCTTATTTTATTACTATGTCACAAAGTTTTTCATGTCTTCTGTATTCTTACAATGGGGTCCAAAGTGAAGCAGATTTCTTTTTTTAATGGAAAATCAAAGAGAAAGTATCAATGCAATTGTCAAAGATAAGTAAAGAGGGGCTAAAATGAATCAGAGAAGTCGACCAAAAGAGAAGAATCATCTGAGAAAGTTGGACTGATTATATTCAACATGGATTGCTCATCTCTGCTAAATAATATTCTCACACTGATGTGGAATTTTAAAAAATGCCTAGCAAACATAGCATTATTTCTACCTCTACAAGGGGACATTTTCCCCTGCTGCTCCTGTACTGCTTGGTTTCTTTCTGGCTTTACTGAGATGAAGAACCTGTGCCAGCCGGTGTAAATTTTCTTGAATGGAAGAAAGTGACCTGAGTGTCAGAGTCCTCTGCCCTGTGACTCAGTGCTCTTTCTGTGACACTGAATGAAATTTGAAACAGATAATTAGGATCTGTCTACAACTTAAAATTTTTATAAACATATGAGAGTGTGTTCGCATGATAACCTGCTGCAGTGTGTGTTTGCCATCCTTTATTTATAGTAGGGAAATAAGATAGTGAGGTGTTAAACGTGAGTAGCCCTGGGCAATATTTTAATTTCCCCATCTATTCTCTGAAAATGCCTCTGCAGCTGCAAATGACATTACATTACAGTCAGGAGCAGAGGGACTCTTCCAGGCTTGCTGTTTCCTCTGTGGCAGAGAATAGTTTTATGTATTGTGATCTACTTGCTAGACAAGATGCTTCTGCTAAAGGATGCCTCTTTGTGTTTTTTTCCCCTGATAGTCAGTTTTTCATGGACAGCATAGGGTGGGGGAATGGTCTGTGGAGTTATCTCTGCATTCATTTGCTTTTATGATTAGTCTAGTTACTCAAGAGCCGTGGGCAGGCTGCTGCCTGCTCCTGGAAATTGGATCAGTGACAAATCAACTCCTTTATTTCACTGGACTGTTAAATGTCATGCGCTACTTCAGTATTTCTGTTCAAAAATAACAAAAAAGCGACAGAAATCTAGAAACAACTTTTCAGAAGATAACAATGTGTCATGTTACTCATTAGACACTAATGTATACAATAAAACAGCAAATACAGATATAATAATGAAATACTAAAATGGGATATAGAGACAAATGCCTGGTTTTAACCTCATTGCATGGGAGACAGAGTCAGAGCTCTAAATAAGGAATTCTGACTTCATGTCACAGTTTGGTGCTTGTTTTCACATCTCTGCCTGAAAGTTATGCAGTTACTGTTTGTACCAGCAGCTAAACTGTTAATTCATCCCAGTGGCTCTGCTTGACTCACTGGAGATGTAGGAGAAAGGCAGGAATTTTGTTAGTAAGGAAACTCATACACCAGGAGATATCTGTGCCATCTTTCCCTGCTGTATAGGTGAACAGAGCTTTTCTCCTAATGGGGAGTTGCCTTCTCCAGATCCTTTCTAGCCCTTGAGTGGGCCCTTTTCAGTTGATACAGAAATCCAGAATTCCGTCTGACCTGACAAAAACTTTGGGCTCCTCTTTTGGTTGTAGACCTAGCAATCTTAACATCAACATCTGCATGGGTTTCCTAGGAAGGAACTATGGAGCACTACACTGAATTCTCAAAGCTGAAGAAAGTTTACTTGCCACAGGATGTGACTTGAACTTTTAGATGTGACTCAGAGTTTTAAATGGATTTAAAACAAAGTAAAAGTGACATGGAGCAGGACAGATTCCTGTGATAAAATGCAGATGGCTCTAGCTGAGCTGGCCACAGAGGTCCTTCTTCACTGTCAAAGAAGAAACATGGACCTGGCTGATCTGGGGTGATTTAAATGACCTTAGTTCTTCCTCATGACTTTAAATGTTCTGAAAGCAAGTAGTTCAGAAATAAGCGTGTATGTTTTAGTAATTTAAAGTTGGGCAAGGTGAATGTCACTCCTTCGGTCTCACCTACATTAAATTCAAGCCTGCTTACCACGAACTTGGGCATCTGAGACTTTCTGGGCTGATGGCCATTGCTGCGACAGCACAGTCCCTCAAAATCCTTCCCTTTTATAGTTGTCATATGGGAATTAACAGCCTTTTCTTTGAAACAACTTAGTCATCAAAATAATCTACGTTCATCAGAATAGATGAGGCATTTTCTAATTAACAGATTGTCCATATTTTTCTCCAATAACTTCTATATACAATACAGTTTTGTCTCCTTCTTGGTCACTTCTACAAATCCTCTAGATGCAGCTCCACTGTTAATTTGATAGTTTTCAAACAGAGAAATAATATAGATACATAATATTTCAAGAAACTATTGAGATTTCCCCCTTGGTTATCCACAAGCCAGAAGAAGTTTTGTACTCCTTAGAAAATTTATTTTCTATTTACGAGTGAGTAGTCTATGGCATAGTTAATTCTGAGCAATTTAAATTCCAAATATACCATTGTACTAAACATATTTTCCTTTCTTGTTGTCTTTCCAATTATCTTTTTATATCTTATTAGTAAAGAAAATTTTTAGTGTCCCTACCGTCATATAATTTCAACCGCTGGGAAAAGTTATTGATATTAAACTTATTAGGGAGTGACAGCAAAATGTGTTATAATTATTGAAGTATTTTTACTGTTTTTAAAATCAAAGAGCCAACATAATAAACCTGTTAAATTTGTTTTTCTTTAATATCTGTTTGCAAACTATTACATGTAATTGTTTTAAGATCTCTTAGTCCTTTTTTGCCTACTTGTAATCAACTGTTTTTAATATCATGTCAGTTTATATCACATAATTTATCTCCATTTTTGCCATTACTCTGGCAGCACTAAATTATTGGTAACTAGAAAAATCTTTCTCACAAACTAGAACACAGTGATTCCTTTTTTAATGTCTCTGCTTGGATAAGAAAAGGAGAAGAGCCTTAATTTATTTTCCCTGGTGTCCATTTGTTTGGAAGTTTTCTTTATAAGTACTCCCATAAGCAGTGGTGATGTCTCAGTGCACGTAGGTCTTGTCATCATCTTTCCTTTTTACAAGCTTTATTTGGAGAGGCTTGTTCCAGCTGGTGCTAGTGAAACCTGATAGAATGCCTCTTCTTGGAGTTATTTATACGTTTGTGTGTACATACATGAACCCTATCCTTTGAGAGACTGTGACTCAAGCCCTGCCTCATTTCAGCAGTTACCTCTGTGTTTGCTCCCAACCAGGGCAGTGCAGAAAGCACCAGAAAACCTGTGCCTCTGAAGATAATACTTTTAGATTATGTAGTGAGAGAACAGAGGATCTACCTTCCTCACAGCAGAGCTCCCTTTTTAGCCTGTGAAACTGGCAATTACAGATTGAAATTATTCACTAATGATAAAATAAATGGTTTGATATCAAGTATTCTTTTTAATCCCATAAATTACTTCTGTTTCTAGATCACTTAGTATCTGTATCCATAAGCAGACACCTGCACATATTAGGCTCTACACAAATGCAAATTAAAACAAAAATCTCTTCTCCACCCCCATATTTCTATGAGAATAGGAGGAAAGGCAGCAGATGAGTGCAATTAAAAGGATAGTACAGAAACATTGAGGCTCTCTTGCTTCATCATAGGCCTTAGCAGGAAGCAAAGTGCATTGGCAGTCTAACCCATGTCAGGCGTTTTCAATGGGTAAACATTGCACCGAAGTGAGGATTTGTTGGAGAAAAAGGAGTGGATTTTGTGGCTTTTTACATGGAGCTGCTTCCAGGTAGGAGAAAGCAAGATGTTCAACTTGCAAAAGTCTACAGCCAGTTTAAAACACATTGGTCGCAAAGGGCTAATCTGCTGGTACTACGAAATATTTAAAATAAGGTCTGAGATATAGAGATACATAAATAGTGGCAGAGTTTGCAAAAAACTTGTAGATCAGATGGGTCAGGATAAAAGCACATTAAGAGTGTAACAGGATGTTTTCTTTTCTTGATCAGAAGGCTAAATCTTTTTGAGGGAAGTGTTGAACTGACCTGTCATTATTTAAGTAGCCATAGGGACAAAGATCCCATTTGTTCTGATCCTCCGGCTGACATAAGCAAGAGACCAAATTCTGCATTTTCTTGAGAAAAGGTGTATGTATTCAACTGGACAATTTAAAAAGAAGAGATGAAAGGCTTCTATCACATTATGTTGAGCTGACCTAGTGTTCCTGCTGGGCTTGGTGCACTGTGGTGCAGTGGTGCTGCTCTGTGCCATTTGCATCTGGTGCTTCACACCCGGTCCCAAAGCAGCACAAATCTACTGAGAGGCAGCATCTTCTCCTCTCTGTGTGACTGGCTGAAGTAGAAGCTTTCTCCATGATGTCTCTGTTCTTCTTGTCAAGTCCCTGCTGGTGTGTCATGTTTCTTTTAGCACAAACAAAATGCTTTGGGAAATGAGATGAACTTGAGGGAAATTCATTATTTGGATTAGGTTCTTGTGCTGTGCTTGTGCCTCCATTCATTTGTACTAGATAATTTAAAATAACATACCTGAAAAAGGGAAAAAACTGCTGAATTTCCATGCTGAGCAAAACAAAGACATTTTGCAACTAAACAGTGCTTTGTATGCCTCAAAGTTTTATTTGTGGTCTTTGTTGTATTTCCTAAACAACACAGAATTTGGAGAAATTTGGTCTTGTTCTTGGACTATCTGAAGCTACTGATGAGAAAAGATAAAATGAATGCATTTGTATATTTCAAAATGTCTTCAATAAATCAACACTGCAAAGGTTTTACTTCACAGGAGCACAAAGCTCCAACATAACAACGGTTCCAGGGAGAAAAAAAGTACTGTTTTTCACATTTTGTCCTTGCTGATGTTTCAATTCTATTACAGTGGCAGTTGCTAATTGCTAAATAATACAAGTCACTTGTCAGGAGTTTCTATTAGCGTGTTATTATCTCTGCAGAAAAAGGGAGATTAGCTTAGCACTTCAGCTACCAGACCTAGGCAGGATTTCATACAGAAAAACATCAGCATGCAGAGCACAAAGTTTTTCACAAGGCCAGATAAGTACAGGAGCTTTTGTTTTGATGCTAATATGAAATAGCAACACAATATAAATACAAAGTCTTCAGTGCCAAAACTTTAGCTATAAAGTTATCAAATTTACAAATTACAGATATTTATTTTATTTCAAATAAATCTCAGGACAATATTTTGTTTACTCTTTTTAAAATGTTCACTCATGCAACAAAGGCTCTCAATTGTCTGATGCTCTAGTTACTAGATGAAATCAATGTCAGAATAAAATTTGTTGTCGAACTCATAGAACACAAAATTATGTTAGAAGAAACAGGTTATTAGTGTATATCCCTTAATAGTGTTGAGAGATCTCATGCATCATGAAGTCATAATAAAAGAACTGTTGTCTGTGTTATTTATTTGGCAAGTATGAAGTTTCCCGTTATTTTTCCCCATTTTGTATACATTCAATTACTCTGATTGAAAAAATTTGACTGCAGCACTAGAAAGACAAAGTCCTGCCCTGAAGAGCTTGTGGTCTAAAAGGCAGAACACTACAAAGAGGATTCAAGCATGTAGGTTTCTGTGTGATTAACACTATGACTCATGTCTTTAATGATGGTGTCTTCTGCAGATTCCCAGTTCTTCCTGGTTATTTTATGTATCCTAAATATTTTGACTGCACCTCTCATCTACTTCCAGCACAGACTTATTCTCCAAGATGTATGCCCAGCTTTCCAACTCTTAACTCCCATCTTTCCTACATTGTCCTGGCTTCTGAATGAAAAAAGCAAAACCAGAAAATGCTGTAAGAGAGAGACCACAACACCAATTTTTGTTCTGAACATGGAAAATATTTTATTATCTAATAATTCAAATTAATCTCACTTCTTCATGTGGTAGCCATATGCCATGAAGGACCCACGGATTTTTTGGAGGGCAATAGGTATGGAAGCAGAGAGGGGCTGCCCATAATGATGAAGATTTTTTGTTATCCCTAGATTATATGATTAATTTCCCAGAGACCTAAGCATCTGAAGTTTTCTCCTGATACTCACTTCTGCAAAAGCAGATCACAGGGTTAGCCATCTGATAGTGACATTACAGCAGTGGCATGATAAACTGTTTCTGTTCCCAAGTTTGAATGAGAGGCAGTCCTTAAAATGGCAAATCCAGACAGAAATCCTGAGCTTCGTACACAGGAGGTTTTATGCTTTTTACTGTCATTTTTGTCTGATCTTAGTTCAGTGTCAAAGGACATACAGACTTTCATTTTTAAATTGCAGGCTGATTTTTAAAATCAGCTCAGCAACTCAGCTGGAATAGATTTTCTAGATATTTCAGTAACAAGCAACCCTCATTCCCGTGTTCACTGACATTCAGAAGAGCTTAGCACCGAAAGTATGATCTCCTTAGTCATTGTAGCCATTGTAGACAGTTCTGTGCCCTTGCAGGCAAAAAGGATACACAAATTCTCTTCATAAAGTTCTTTAATTCAGTTCTAAACATGAAAAAAATGTTTTGTTCCTGTTACACTTTCTGGAAAGTTGTTCCAGGCAGGTCAGTGGGTAGGTTTATTTCTGTAGGGTCAGACTCAAAAGATACTTGTGTTCAGTTTATTACCCCCAGTCATTCTTGTTCAAGTGTTATTCTTTAACATAAACAGTTTTATTTCCTCTTAGCATTTAACCCAACACATATTTATTAGCAGCCATATATTTTATTAGCCTGTGTTTTGTCAAACCAAACAAAGCCTTTCATGCTCTGGATGATGCTATTTAGTTTTTTCAAGTCAAAGTCACTCTTCTTGAGCATTGGTAATAAGTTTTGTGTCAGATTAAAAACGAAGTGTCATGAGCACTTTGTACAACAGGAGTGATGCTTCGCTACCTGTGCAGCTAATGCTTCCTAGTGCTGTATTTTGTTGTTTCACAAATAAAAAATAACCATTTTTATCTCCCCTCACGATCATTTTCATCTATTACCTTCTAACTAAGAGCATAAGTTCCTCTTGAGAGAGCTTCTCCAAACTGTTTATCCTGGAAAAAAGGAGGCTCAGGGAGGACCTCACTGCTCTCTCCAGCTGCCTGAAAGGAGGGTGTAGCCAGGTGAGGGTTGGCCTCTTCTGCCAGGTAGCAAGTGACAGGATGAAAGGACACAGTCTCACGCTGCACCAGGGGAGGTTTAGGTTTGACATCAGGAAGAATTTATTCACAGAAAGGGTCATTAGACATTGGAATGACTTCCCAGGGTGGTGGTGGTCATCATCCATGGAGGTGTTTTGGGGAAGGCTGAATGTAGCACTCAGTGCCATGGTCTGGTTGACAGGGCAGCGTTCACCCACAGGTTGGATTCAATGACCTCAGAGATCTTTTCCAACCTAACTGATTCTGTGATACTGTGATAAGGATTACAGGGAATGAACTGAGTGCCATGTACACAGATTTGTACATTTTTAGCTCAGGCACCTCACTTCAGTTGCTGAGGAAGTCTGTTGTCAAGAGCCAATAAAAGGAGACAAAGAGGGTCATGTTCAGAGAGCAATTCTCTCTTAAGTATGGGTAGCACCTTTACTTCCCTCCACACATCTGGGACATCACTCTCCAGACAATGGATATGAAACACTCGGCTACATGATCAACACTATCAGTACTTCTGATTTTGGTTAGTAGCATGGGAGATGTTTGTTTCAGAAGGAGGTGAAGAACAGTTGTCCCACATGTGACCATGCCATCTGTACCACCCTTCCTTAGAGTGATTCTCTATAACGATGTTAAGATCTACAGTAAAGGCAAAAAGTTAGTGTTTTTCAAGTGCAACAAAACAAATCAGAGGAAACTATCAATGTTCTGGGTTTTCAGTTTTTTTAAAACATAGTAAATGTTTGTTAAACAAGGTGAGCAATACAATGTTAGAAAAACCTGACTTCAGAATCTGCGATTTGTTATGGCAGCTCTAACAAAGCTTTGGACAAAATTCACTAGTATCTTGGAGTTTTATTTCCACTTAGATTGAGATTATTTCCATTCCCATTATGGTCCTACTTTGCCCCCAAATTCAACATCATTAATTGTGTTGACAATGAAGCAAGTGTTCATTTAGTTTTGAGGACCTTTCAAGATTATCTTTCATCTTGACCTTCTCAACAAATTTCTTTTTCTTTGCTTTATTTTAATTAAAATGTTTGAGAAATATTTGCCACTGTTTCAAACAACCTTTGAAAACTCTAGCAGAGCTTGGCTTGCTGTCCTCTTGAACTCTTGATATATGGTTGTTTATTCTAGCATTTCAGTGGGAGTTGAATGGTGACCTCCTCAGAAAATCTAGTTCAAGGAATGAGGTCTAAGCTCATAAAAATTCTAGTCTGAATCCTTAAGTATTTTCAAAAGCATGCAAGAAATGACAAAGGTTAATTACTAGTGACTTCATGTAAGTAATTTATATATTTTTGTAATTCTTTTCAAGGGTATAAAAAGTGTCAGTCACGTAATACAAATCTTTTGTAGCTGGCTCATTTTGTATACAATGAAGAACTACTAATTTATACCTTCTGCATTTTCAAGTGTAAAAAAGTCAATTTTTTCAGAAGCAGCTTTCCATATGTACTTATGATCAGTGTAAGTTCACTGCACATATTCCTTATTTACTATTTCACACTTTTGTTTTTTGTTAATACAAAAATTACAGTGTATCAGCTTGTAACCTTTTCACATGCTGGTTTATCTAAAATTTGTTAATTTTTTTATTACAATCAGTAAAAATTATCATATTTTAGGATCAAGAAATGAAAAGATCAAAGCTGTCTACTTAATCTTTTGGAGGTTTGTACTAAAAATTATAGGACTATTCCATCCAACTAGTTTGAGGCATCTTGTAAAATGAGATAGGGCTTCATGATTCTACGTTCTGGATTATTCCTGGGGAACCAGCTGCAAATGTCCTGTCTCTTTTAATACTGGTAATATTTTTTACTTCTGTTTCATATACAAACAATGGCAGTAAACTGAATATTTAAAATGTTTTTTAAGAAGTTTCTTATTATTTCTCATCGAATATATATACCTTGATGGTTCTGACAGCTGGATAAGCATGAAATAGACTTTTCCTAAAATGCAATAACTGTATAGAAATTGGAAAGTGAGAATCTGACATACTCTCAAGGTTATATAAAGACAAAGTGATTAACTACCAAGACTGTATATATAAAGGGAAAACTTACTGTCTCTGCATACATTGGGATGAAGAGCACAGATTACTATTCTGCCCGTACCAGCTCACATGTAGGAGATGCTAAAGTAGAGCTCTTACGGCAGGAGCAAATCTCTACAGTTTGTGTTACAGATTCCGCATCTGTTGGCATAGAATAAGAGTGACACAGAAAAGAAGACATTAGTTCAGCAACTTCCATCTTGTCTGGGACTCAAACTCAGAACTGAAATGGTTATTTTATTAAAAGCTAATAATTTATGCACAAGCAGAGATATAAGTTTCATGTGTAGTTCTGGGGTTTTTTGACATTGTGTAAATACAACATATGGGAAAACTGCCCTGTGCTGCCTTTGGGAGATGTCCTGTCATTCACAAGCCATTGGATGTGTTCTCCGTGTGCACTCCTGACACCCTCAGTCTGCTTGGTGAAGGCACAGCCTGCTTCTGTGACACATGACAGGAGTGGGTGTCTCTGCTTTGTGTCCTGTAGTGCTCGTGCCATGACAACTCTGATTCCTTTTAACAGACCCTCCCTGAGTGATCTGTATCACACCCTGCTGGGGCACTGACATGCTCTACGCATGGCTGAGTGAGCCTCACACAATCAGTCCCTCATCCCTCACTGATGTCCTTCTACCTCCAGCTGCACCTGAAGGTGCAGACCTGGGCCTGGCTTTGCTTGGACCAGGGCTGTTTGGAGCTTTTGCATCTCACAGCAAGTGGGAGAACTAGGCACTGTGCTTCTGCCCCAAGCCTGGAGTCAGGGATCTCAACCTGCTCCCAGAAGCAAGGTGTGGGGGTCCCACCTGTGTGCTCCTCTTCATCCTCCCCAAAGTCCCAGGTATCAGTCAAGGCCATGGCTGAGTTCCTACTCCATTTTACCCACACATAGATGAAGCTTTGGCAGAGGACTGCAAGGGACAGTTCCACAGGTATCGGGCAACTGGATATACCCTCTTATTAAAATCTACCCTCTTCACTGTACGGAAGCCACATCCCCAGATCCATGCAAATATTCAGCAACTGCCCAGCAGCACCAGAACAGCTTCTGAGGCCCCACTTCCTTTGTCAAGAAGGTCACTATGGTCCTGCCCAGGACAGCCACTCTCATTGATTCACTTCCTCAGATTAAGATGAGGAAAGCTCTCATTTGCTTGAATATAACAAAAATACAACCCCAAAACTCTCTCTTAAGATTAATTGTTGTGTTATGCTGAGTGTAGTTGTCTGTAGCAACAATTACAGGGAAGGGGGGGATGGCAATAAAAATACAGCACTGACATATGTATCTTCTGTACTAGAGAGGTCAGCTCTGGGTGGTTCATCTGACCTTCAAATGCCCAGACATGCCAAGCCACCAATGTCTGACAGACAGGGTAAGTTTGGTAACTTGTCATCTGCACAAATAAGCACAATTCTAGACTCAGCAGTTTCAAATGACACGACATACCTTGACAGGGAAACTTGATAGCAAAGCAGCTTTAAATGGAAAGTTATTTCTGGTGGCCTGATCATTTGCCTTAGGCACATGGGGTGCAATGTCTTGTGTCTCAGTGGCTTTGTAGCTGGGATGCTCAATAAACCTGGGCAATATTACTGTCCAGTCACTGAATCACATTTGGCTACTGACAGTACAGAAAGATGGTCCAAGTCCAGGGAGGAACTTCAGGATTGAGGACAAAATCTCCTCAGAGGTAACTTATCTTCTTTTGCAACAAAACAGTACTTAATGGTAATTAATAACTATTTTTAAGAGCAAGAGAAAGCTCTTTAAAGAAGATACTCAAACACTCAAGAGTGACAAATTTGAGATTACCTCTAATGTCTGTGAAATAAGCAAGATCTGATGATTTATCCTGGTTGAAAATTTAAATTCTGACATCTAGAAGTAGCCTCATGAACACCATTAAATTCAAGTAGTGTCCCTCTTTTTCCTATGTCTGCACAGGAACAAGAATTTAGTACTAATATAACTTGGTCTTATTCTTTATTTTTTGATCTAAAATTGTAGACTAATTTTTTTACTCTTTAAGAATGTGTCTATCACTTCTTTTTTTTAGTGAAATAACTATGAAAATACAGAAAACCAGCAATAAAGTGTTCAATTCCTTCTGGTATTTTGCTCTGAAAAATTAATAGGAAGCACTGGAAAATGCTATACTGTCTCACCTCACTGAATAGTAATTTACAATGCAAATATATGTAATTTTCCTTAAGCATAGTAGACTTGGGGGGAAAAAAATAAGGTATGCAGTCAATCCTGCTCTGTAAACACATGAACAAAACTGCCCCTGAAGCTTCAACTCCAATCTCCTTTTCCTTTGGCACCTCTATTTTCATTAAGATTATATCATACTGTTTGTTACAATGACTGTCCTGGCAGTTTTATGTGGGAACCATAACAGTGATAAACATTAATATAACTGTTAAAATTGGTTTAAAAAGCAGAAAATAATTGATTCTTTTTAACAAACCTTTCAGTCTTAGTTCAAAAAGAATATGATTTAAGCCATGGGTGAGGAATAGTTCATCCCACTCAGATGATGTGGCTCCATCTCCATTAGGGCTTCAGGCTGGAACAATAGTGTGAGCTTGGAGGGAAGTCCTGAATATCCTCATTTCCCACAGCTCAGAATTTACAAAGAAGTTCTGGGGGTGGGAACTGGATGTCTTTTGGAGGAAACTCAATGGGAATCTCCCATCCAGGGTGCACCACATGCACTGCAATCACAAACGTAGACAGGCATATGAAACCAATAAGCTTCAAACTCTTCAAACAGCTTCAAGCTGCATGTTTCATAGCTATGTTCAATCCAGGATTCCAGACTATATCTAAGCAGATAATATTCATGAGCCATGGGTTATGTGGGATTAGGGGGCTCAGCACTACCTCTTTTAGTCTATTAATCCACTCCTTTAGTGCAAAATTAGGTACTTGCATAGACATACCCCGGGTCTTAGTGCTAAATTCCTCTCTTCTTGAAGGAGCCATCACTTGTATATATTTATATATGTACAAAAATAAAATACTGATTATACACAGGAACAATCAACAAAATTGAAATTACATCCTTTTCTACTTCCTAAAAGTACTGTAATTTCATCCATGAAAATTCAGTGCTTACAAAGTGTGATTTTCCATGAGACTGTTATTCAATCAATTTTCCAGGGGGACTGATTGATGCTGAGTGGGTGGCAATTGAGTAACCTGCCAAGGTCACACATTGAGACATTGCTTTTCCTGAAACTGCAGTCCAGCATCTTGCTGACTAGCAGTCCTGCTAAATAGAGGCAGCCTCTACCTATAAGAAATTACTAGAAATGACCATATAAATACCAACCACTGAAGAGAAATGTAACAACATTGAATGACCTCCACATTAATGGATCTAATTTTCAGGTGAATACTACACAAAAGCAAACACAGTTCTTTCAGGTGGATTACTGGATGGTGTTTTATTCTGTGCTGATCACAGGCACGTTGTTCTGCTGGCCAGTTGAACATGTCCAATGCACTTTTAGCATGCGCTCTAAAATACTCTAAAAATACTAGTAAGTGTATAGGATTAAAAACATAGTCCTGTGTTCTTCTTAGTCCTGATCTACTTTGGTAAAGATGAATGTCAAAGTTGCCCTGTGTACATTACAATGTTTAGAAAAGCAACTGTCTTTTATCTGGGCTTCTTGTAGTGAAATTATTTCCTAATGATGCCTCATCTCCTGCTGCCCAGGCATGTTGTTTTGCTCCATATGAAGTCGATATATGAGGAAAATTACACTTTTTACTGTTCAGACCAGAATACCTGAAGTATAGTTCTTTTTAGCCTCGATTTCTGGAAATACTTCATGCCACTTGAGTCTTCTTTGTGCTAAGAATCATCAGCTAAAAGGATAAAAATGGGGTAGTGAGGCCTGTAAACAAGTTAAGAGAAAATAATTATGAAATGCTTTATTATGTCGCTCGTGGCAGCATCAGCATACTTTGAAGGTAAGTATCAGCCTAAGGTTCCAAAATCAGGGGTGATGTAGAGAAAATAAAAGGATCTCTCAAAAGTAGAAGAACAACACAAAAATAAAAAGAACTTAATATGGTTTATAACAACAAAATAGCTTAGATTAAAATAAATGTTGACAGAAAAAGCTTTCTCCTTGTTAAAAAAACTTGATTCAAGAATAGAATAAAGTTTCTACTTAAAGGGTTTAAATATTAATATTACTTTTACCTACATGATCTAATTTTTATTTCCCATTATTAAAAACAATGTTTTCAAATGCAAATATGCAAGAAACTAATATATCTCTGAAATTACCAAAATAGGGTGTTAGGGCCCCAAATTCAATTAAAGATCTTCCACAATGCTGGTTATAAAACATCTGTTTTGTTCAAATGACTGCACTGTGAAGTCACAGTGTGATGGATTGACCCTGACTGGTTGCCTGGTGCCAACCAAATCCACTCTGTCACTGCCCTCCTCAATGGACAGGAAAGAGCAAATAAAACAAAAATCTCATGGGTTGAGATAAGGGCAGGAAGAGATCACTCACCAATTACCATGATGGACAGAACTCGGGAAAATTAATTTGATTTATTATTATTAATCAAGTCAGAGTAGGATAATGAGAAACAAAACCAAATCTTGCAATATCTTTCCATCACCCCTTCCTTATTCACAGACTTCACTCCTGACTTCTCCACCTCCTTGCAGCAGTGGTGCAGGGGGAGTGGGGGTGCAGGGAGTGGTGGCTGCAGTCAGTTCAACACATGTCTCTGCTGCTCCTTCCTCCTCAGGGAAGGACTCCTCACACTCCTCTTCTCCAGCCTGGGGTCCCTCCCATAAGAGACTGTGAACTCCATGAACTTCTCCCACCTGAGTCCTACCCTCAAGGGCTGCAGATCTTCACTAACTGCTCCAATGTGGGTTCTTCAGAACAGGCTGCCCAAGTGTGGGTCCTTCCACAGGCCACTCCTCCCACCAGGACCCTGCTCCATTGTGGGCTTTCTGTGGGGACACTGCTTCCTTCAGACTTCCACTTGCTCCAGCACAGGATCCTTCATGGGCTGCAGGTGGATCTCTTCTCCACCACGGCCTTCCATGGGCTGCAGGGGCACGACTGCCTCACCATGGTTCTGCACCAAGGGCTGCAGGGGAATCTCAGCTCTGGTGCCTGCAGCACCTCCTGCCCCTCTTTAGTCATGATCTCGATGTCTGCAGGGCTGTTTCCTCTCATATATTCTCACTCCCTTCTCCAGCTTCTACTGCTACTTCTCCCCTGTTTCTTAAGTCTGTTATCCCAGAGGTGCTGAAACCATCACCAATGGCTTTGGCCTTGGTCTGTGACAGTTCTGTCTTGGAGCCAGCTGGCATTGGCTCTGTAGGACATGGGACAAGCTTCTGGCAGCTTCTCGCAGAAGCCACCCCTGTAACCACCCACTACCAAAACATTGCCATGCAAACCCAATAGACACATAAAAAGTATTCACAAAGGAACAGGTTGTGCCTGACTGGTTCTGAACATCTGCCTGATAAGTAAGTCCTTACTAATACTGAGCATTTCTTTTCTCAGTGTTCTTGTTTTAAATTCAACTCACCAAGAAATATTTTCTCAGAACAAGTGTTTTAAGTAACATCTCTTATGTTCCAAAACAATAAATAAGTATTTTCTTGTTGCTGTAAATGATCTCTAGCAGTTGCTGTAAATGAAAATACACCACATCTTTGAAATAGATGATTCAATGTAAGCTATTATGTAAAGACTTGTTTTCAATTATTCCTGAATTCTGCGTTACATATTCTTAAGAATTCTTCTGCATAGAGCAATTTTCACAATTCATGACACAGTTTGGAAGAAGCATTGTCCTCTGTAGACCAACCAAAATTTAGAAGAATCTGATAATGCAGGCTGGAAAACCTATATAAGTTTCAGACCAGCCTCATCTAAGAGATCTTTCAGACTCCACAGTGGAGTGTTCCTATACAGCTGTGAATGTATGCAGCTTTATCAGATTCAGCTAAAGCTACTTAATTATCTGAAAAAAAAACCATAAAAAATACCTTTTTTCCCCTTACAATCCTTTCCCTCTTGGGCTGCCTATCAGCACAGGAACTGCAGCGATCTCTCTAGCTCCACAACCAAGGGAAGAATAGATAGAGCTGCTTTACCAGGAAATCTTTGCACCTAGTGTGAAGAGCCATGCATTCCCCTTGTCATTCACATCAGTGCTTCATCTGCTGAAGGTCTGGGGTGCTTTCAACTCATAGCAAATGTGTTGCTTTGTTCAAAACTGCTTTGTGTGGACAAAGAACGGAGTCAGATGCCTCAGAGAAAAGCAACAAGTGGGGAGACCAAGGATTTTGACTCTGTTTGGGAATATTTTGCTAGTCATCTGCAGTCTAAACGATCCAAAAACCATCCTGCCTAGTGCATTGTGTACTTTGCTGCAGCCAGGTATCTAAATCTCTAACAGGATACTTTTCTGTGTTATTAGAGCCTTTGTTTCCTCCCATTAAATAGATAAATGAAAAACTGATCCTATTAAGGAAGTACAGATAATTTATTCATTACTACATCTAATAAATAAGAACAAGTCCATGCAGAGACTTAACAATGAGAACCTCACCTCCTATTATAAAAGTATCATAGTGGAGCAAAAGTAGCCTGTTGTGTGTGGATGCAATAATTTCCCCTAACCAAGCAGATTAAAACAGCCAATGGGAAGAAAAAGTCTGTTTTAAATTAGTTATTTTTCACTGGGGAGCTGTGATATAGGTCTTACATCATGCTTAAAGGACTAGTAGTCTTATGAATATGGGGAAAATTAGACCATTTACCAAGCACCTAGTTATTAGGTACAGCCTAATGAGATGCTCAGAAGAATATCTGAAAGTGCATTATTTTTAATGCAATAGATAATGTTCAGAAAGAGTTTAAATGAACAAAGTTGCTTGGAAAAGATGCATTCAGGTTCTGAAACCTTTCCAGAGCTTTTTTCATTCAAAGACAATAGCTGGCAGGCTGCCTAAGAAAGGGAATGTGATAAAGAGAAAACTATTATATCTGGCACTTTTGCAGGAAACTGTAACTCCTATGTCTCATTTTTCTGCTCTGCTTGATAATGTAATAATTCTCATGAAAGGAATGCACAGAAATATAATGAAAAATGATACAATTGTGCAGTGAAAGATAAAGCAATTTGAAACTTCATGGTTACAAAGTACGGCACGGTGCTTTAGCTGTGGGCCTGTCCATTGAAGTCAACACAACTCATTTACCTCCAAGTGTTCACACTACCTTGAAAATTGAGTTGAGTTCAGCTGAGTCTGTCTCTGTCTACCTGGACATATCTCTAGGTGGTTATTTCAGGCTCTGTACCTGCATGGAACAAGTATCACAGAACTGCATGTGAATTTTACTTCTAATCACAGACAAAGCCTGTTTGAAGGGGGAGGATGTGTTTCTGTGCACATTTGAAACTCCAGTGTAAACAGTTCAACTCCTCTTTCCTCTACCACAATAAATTTCTGCTAGATCTGCTTCTCATTTAAAAATGTGAAATGTGAATATGTACATAATGTTTCTAAATGATAAAAAAATAGAATCTGCAACTGCCATTGGACTATTATCATTCATGCTGTTGTTATCAATTAATCCATCAACAATCAATCAACTACAGACAAACTGCCAGTTTGCTTGTAGGCATTCCTGGAAAATAATTAATTCAAAATTTAATGCAAATTGTATCAAGTTCACCAGCAGAGGTTTTTTTTTTTTTCTCTGTTTATTTTTATCCACTGCAGTAACCAGCTTTAAACAAACTCTGGACATCTCCCATTAAATGAGTACATTGAGAATTTGATCTGCGTGGTTAATTAAAAAAAGTACTGACCAATTTTTTTCTTATGTGGTATCAGCAAGTGGCATTCAAATCTGGAAAATATCAAGTGTCAGGATATCTCTATCTCAAATCACAGAGGCATTTGGAAACACTTGAAAGCCTTTGTACTAATGAGGACAGAGTGCTCTTTGCAGGCAAAGTGTGATCACTACTGCCATAATGGAGCACAAGACCGAAGTTCAAGTGTCAAAGATTGATTTCATTTAGACACATGCTCTTAGCACTCAGGATACAAAGGAGCCTCAGGCAAGGCCCTTCAAAACAAGTGCTATCTGCTACTGCACCCAAACATTGCTCTTCAGAGGTAAACTGAGTCTCAGTATTTTTGTGACATTATAGCTACCAGATTAATTTTAAACTAATCTTAAAGGTTCTGAAAACAATACTGAGAGGAAAAGATCAAAGTCATTTAAAGGTATTCATGAACCCATAAATAACAGTTTCTTGTACAGATAGATGACACTTGGGACCTAAGTTAAAAAAGATCAAATCGGCATCACTAATATATGACCCCAAGGAGCAACAATTCAAGAACTTATCCTTGAGGGACTGATTCAAGACTATGAGCAGCTTCAGATCACTGGTCTCTAAAAACAGTTGTTTTATGTGGACCTGATTAATAACACTTCAGCCAGGCTAAGGCCAGTTCTGGTACATGCTTATCCTATTATCATCAAATATGCTGGCAAAAATGATACTTACTAAAGCAATCAAATAAAGAAATATATTTCTCTATGAACATCTGTTATCTTAAGATCAAAAAATATCAGTCATGAGAAAAGGCAAGGATAAGGCAATGTGGAGCCATAAATCAAAATCTTGGAACATTAAAGTTACATTAGTAATTGTTTTAGCAGTATAGTAAGTTATAATACGGAAGCACTTTACAACTGTCAGTAGAAAAGACAGAGAGAGATCATTGCAACAGAAACAACAGCCTGACCCAGGACAGCACATCCATCAGCATCAGCTGGACAAGTAAACAGGACAGCTGGGAAATGGACAGTTACACAAAGCTTGTAAGGCTGAAGGTTAAAGAACTTTTCTCTTTTTGTAGGGCTAGGGGTTTAAAAATGAAACCTTAGTTCAGAGAAAATGTAAATACACTGTATGTTAATGACTAAGAGCTACAAATAAATATTCTCATTGAATAAGTAGCTCTTAGTCATAAAATGAGAAAGAGTTGTGGAATCCGTCTTCCTGTAAAACAGTAGAATCATCTTAAAAAATTATAATTCACAGTTTCATTATAAGTATAATGAAATGTGAGCTTGCAGATCAAATAAACTCATCATTAAAAGACATAAATCAAAGAAACATTAAAGCAAAGATATATTTGATAGTCAGATGCAGATACTGAAATTAGTATTGGGCTAATAAAGTGTTCTCTCTGATACAGAATATTTTGGATATAAAGATGTTATCATAAGCTGCCAAAAATGAAGTTTTAAAATCTGATAAAGAAATTCCTTAAATTATTTAAATCCCCCATGCTTTTCTTTTATGGTTTTAGGGTTTACTTCAAAACCTGCACAATGTTTAGAATAGAATAAGGAGAAGCTGCTTCAGAGAAGTTGCTTATTCCAAAGATTGTTTTCAAAAAATCACAAAGTGTGAGAGGTTGGAAGGGACCTCCTGAGATTGTCTAGCTCATTCCCACCTGCTCAAGCAGAGTCAGCTAAATTAGGTTGCCAGGACTGTGTCTTGTTGGGTTTTGAATACAGAGGGAAATGGCACTGGGCACTACTGAGCAGATTCCAGCTCCCGTATCTTAATTCCCTTCCAACAGGTATCAGTAAACATTGATAAGATCATCTCTAGGCTTCCTTTCTCCAGGCTTCCTTTAAACTCAGCAGAATAATATATATATATTTTTTTTTTAATTTCAGGAGGATATTGGGTAAATCTCACAAAAATTTCCACAGTTAAGATACTTGGAAAGTGCGCTCCAAGATATTTAATCTGCTCTAGATATTTAATCCAGGTGGAATTGCCAAAGTTTGTCCCATCTCAGATTTTACAGGGCATTTTGAGAAATCTTTGAGAGACTCTCTGCTGTTGGCTCTTTAATTGTAATAAATTGCTAATGAAAATCTGCGAGCATAGTTAGCTTCAAAAGGGTTGGTTTCTTTTGCTGAAGGGAGCATCCCAAATAGTGTCTCTTTTTAGTGCTGTGTCTATCAGCAGAGAAACATTTTACCCTGAAATCCTTACACAGATCTAAATACATAAATGAATTTATAAGCTAATATACCAGAAGGGCCTTAGTTTGGCCTTTAATTATATTCCCACCAATAATATTAAATATTAATTGTTGGCAGGAGAAAATAGATGCTGTCCTGTACAACTTAGCCTCAATTTACCTTTTGTTCTATGATCACAGACTGAGAGTTGTACCACATCTAAACTCTAACATTTATGTCCTCAAATAACTGCTTGGAAAGTGACACGTGCAGCTAATTTCAAGCCTTGCAGATGTCTTGGATCCTGTGGCCATTTCCCTAGTGGATGCCTGAGCTAAGCCAGCTCCTAGTTTATGGGAGAACTGAAGGAGGTGAGGCTGTCCACAGGCAAACAGCAGCTCTCCCCTAGGATGCCCTCTGCAGCTGACCCCACTCATAAAAAAGGTATAGTCAAATGTCCTCTACTTCAACATGTTGTGTGGGGATCATGTCCAAAAAGATGACCCAAAATCCCTGAACCCTTATATAATTTTGGGGGTGCCTTGGACAGCAACAAATGACACCCAGTTGGGGCCCTTTTAATAAGTTTTAATAAGTCCATTATCTCTTGAAAATAGTCTTCATTTGAAAATTGACAAACTCCAGGAAAAAAGGAAGTAGAGTAGCCTTCTTCCGTGAGCAGAAAGAAACTGATATTCTGCAGATCTCAGTGCTGTGTGCATTCTGTGTTTTCACAACAAAGAAAAAGAAGTGAACATCCTGAGGAAACTATGAAGCCATATGTGTTAGGTTGCCAGACAGGCTGGAATTACCCTTTGGTTAGAGAGTTTACCTGGCAGTTTATTCAGCTGCTTTCCTGGCAGGAAAAAAGGAATGGTGATATTTCAAAGTGGCTGAAAAAAAGATTCAGAGCAGTTTCTCATACCTGAGCACTTATAATGAGATAATAGAAATGTTGGCATTTAAATCTGTGAGCATATTGGTTGGTTTTATTTGTTACTGTGTTATTAGGTGTTCATTATAATTTTAAAATCAATGTTTTACTTCCATGAAGTAAACAGTGGCGGTAAGGTCCTTCCAAATAAATACTTAATAGTAGTTTGATTTATTTAAAATCAAACTTCATATTCTCCACCTAATTGGATTCACAGTTCAAAAGTAGCTATCAGAGATTTTGAGTAAAGGCGTTCTTGGCTGAGCTAAAAGTGACAACTGTAATGAAGATAAAACAGACAAAGCTAATAATTCTCAGAAGCAAAGAAGACATATTTTGAGCAGTATTAAAGAATTGGGAACATTGAATATATTCTTCTGTGTACCCATGTTTGTTTAGGCAGCAAACAGTGTAATAATTATTAGTATATATTATTATCAAAATACTATATGATCACTTAGTACATTAACAATAATGTCCACTCAATGTGAATATAATTTGCATCAACTGCAGATATGCCAGGGAAGCTTATTCAGGGAATAGAAATCTCATTAATTAAGTGTGAAGATGATACCAATCTCAGAGCTTTTCTTACTTTTAGAGAAGAAAGCAAAAATGACATGAGAATACAGAAGTATTAATATATTCTGTAAATGAAAATCTAGAATGCTTATTAGAGAAATGAGAGCTAACAGATCTGCTTGAAAATTGTCTGTGATAGTTAATATGAGAGAAACATGAAAAGCAGAGGAAGCAGAGGGCTTCAAATAATATGTTAATTTGTAACACAATACAGCATGAAAATAGATGACGACTGTGCAGGTGCATTAAGCCTGCAGTAAGCTGGTGATGGCCTCATGCTACACAGCTCTATCAGAGCAGTTCCTCAAGTTCTACCTTTATTTTAGAGGCTTTCTTTAAACGAATAAAGTAAAAAAATTAAAGTGAATTCAGAAACAGCTGTGAGGAAGGACTGTTACAACAGGAGCTGCTGGAAGAGCAGCTTACCTGCTCACCTGGCCAGGTGCTTACTGAAGCAGGGTCTGCAGTGCTGTGTTGGGTCACGGCTCAGCAGAGTAAAGTCACACACGGTCACTGTGAGACACGTGAATCTGTGCATGCGGCTTTTTAGGGACTCCAGACAGCTGCGTATGGAAAATATACCTTTGGGTTCCTGCACAATATTAATTCCTTTTCCAGTTCCCTGTACCTAACATAGCTAGTAGCTTCCCCAGGCTGGAAAGGTGAATGTGCCACATGGTGTTGCAGAGGGCAATCTCTTGCACTAGGGAGAGTTAAAGAAGGTGTCAAAGACTGTGTGAGATTTAATTGGTTGGCCCAGAGGTCTGGGATGCCTTGCTACAAACTGCTTAGTGAGACCAGCTCTCATCTGATGGGGGGCACTTCTCCTGCACTGATTTGCAAGAGCTAGGATGGGACTGAGGTTCTGGCAGCCTCTCAACAACCCTCTGAGCACTGGGAAGCACTCTGAACTCTCTAAGGATGGAGAAGGCTTTTTCAAATGGGCATCTGAGAAAAAAGAAAAGTAATACATATGAAAAGGAAAATACATGGTGGGAAGTCAAAACTGGGACCTACATGTGACTAAAACCCAGTCTGAAATTTCCAATCTGGAGAGATCAAATGCAACAGTAAAAATGTTGCTACTTTGAAGTCATATGTTTGAATGCTGTTGATAATCTTTGATACCAACATTCAATGTCAATACCTGGTGTTTGTAAAATGAACACCCTGCATCATCACTATTACCATTCTTGTTGGTATTGGTCTAGTAAGATTCTCATTCAACATGATTGTTAAACAGACATGGGATAGTAAGCCCAAAGTCCAATCTTAGGACTCAAAGTACTCAGGTACATTACACCACTTATGGCATTTGCCCAGCAATAAAAGCTAAGAAAAGAAAGGAGTTGGGGACTCTTTTAATTACTTTTTTTAATTACTTTTGTTTTCCAGAGGAAGGCGGATCCTGGTGGACAGAAATATTTCTAAAAGTATAGTTTTGATTTATTTAAATAATTTAAAAATCATACGAAATAACCAACAGTAATTTTTTAAAAGTTCTAGAAGAAACGACACAGTAAACAATATAAAGACTATGCACGTTATAAGACATGCTGGTTTTGAATAAAGAATACTCAAAGTTGCCCTGTATAATATGTTTTAAATTGTGCAATTGATTTTTGCATAAATTTCTAAATAAACAGCAAATTCAAGAGATGTGAATAAGGGCTACAACTGATTTATTCTGTACAACTTTTCAAAAGGATAGTCCCAAAAATATCTGTTGAAAGAAAATGTGGATTGCTTCTCTACTAGGCTGCCCCTTGGTAACCATGGAAACTGCAGACTTGCCCAGGACATAAAAGAGAGCTATATGGCATTGGACACATTTATTTGTTTAGATTCGAAGTTTTACAGCAGTGAAAGTCATATAACATTGTGCGCTGGCTCTCTGTCAGGCCCGTGACCTCCACACTGCAGCAATGCTCCTTGGAAATAAGGAACTCTGTAAATCTCTGGTAATCTGCTACAACAACAGCTGTTATTGCTGTCAGCTCCATGTTCCTGTGAAGCAGAAAATCATTACAGATCAATAAATCATACTTCTAAGGAAATACTGGAAGATGATGGCTTCATCTCTCTTCCATCCTTACAGGATGAGAGATGCTGTGAACCCAGGGCTGCCTCAGCAGCACCTCATCCCTGCTGGGATACACAAGAGGAGAAGCCCTTGAGCCCTCACCTCCTCTTTATGAAAATGGTATGTCTCACTCAAAAATCACTAGCTCATGAAGGTGGCCCTCATCCCTGATGTCTGGAGACAAAGTCACACCAGTGGCACAGGTACTGCCACTGTACACGATGGCTCTGCTTTGCTCCAAGGTAAAGATGACAGGAACTGCACCAGAGTGAGGAACTGGCCAGCTGAAGCTCCACATGCTAAGAAGGCTGTTACTAAAGAAGGGGAGAAAAGTTTAAAAGGAATTTTAATTCAAATTTGTCTGAAAATTGTTCATTGTAGTGTTTAGTGATGGTTTAGTGGCATTTGCAAAATTCTTTTTTTCAAATGACATTATAGCAAAAGGGGATACTATTTTCATTACCAATTTTTGTCCAGTGTCATTTGGAAAAAATACTGTAAAGAAAATCTATTAAAAATTTTGGGTTAACTGTTTATATATGTACACCCCACAACTGGATTAATAGCTAATTGTTAACATCCACCCCCAAACCATGAATCCATTAAAGGTTATTGAAATAAACTGAGGGTTAAATTATGGAACATGTAATATTTCATTTTCATTTACCTTCTACAGTTTTTGGAGACTCTCAAGAGAATAATGTATATTCACTGCTGATTGAATCTTACTAACTGCTGCCATGAAGGTTTTTAATCAAAGATATGCCCTATCCATTACAGATCAAACCAAAAGTATTCTGGATTGGAGACAAAGCTGGCTTTCCTTGCAGCTTCCCTACTACTTTAGGCAACATGTGGCCAGTTGAGCTGTGCAGACCACAGAATTTACAGCTCTGTGACCAAACAGAAACCAACAAAAAACAACCCCCTCCAAAGAAACAAACAAAGAAACAGACAACAAAAATAAGATAAAAAAAAATTTTTGTTAGGAGTTGAAGTAAAAATTCTTTAGCCTGAAATTCTTGTCCTTAAAGAATTTCTTATACAGGTTGATGTCAAAATTAGAAACATTATACAGAACAAAATAGCTAAGATTTTTAAAGTATCTATGTTTCTTTTTTTTTTTTTTAAATCTGAAAATATTAAACAAATACTGTTTGTAGCATTAGCAGGTTTGGTTACTCTTTATATAATTGTACACAATTATTAGTTGTGTACTTCAAACAAATATTGTGCTGAGATCTGTTGAGAACTTTGTAAAATCATAAAAATCTTTACACAGAGCACAGGATTGTAAGGAATTAGTTCCAAAGCAGATTTTTTTCTTTGGTATGACCCTACACTGAAAGGTGGTTTGGTGGTTTTGTTTGTTTGTTTGTTTGTTTTCATTAAATATCACAAGCATTAATTTGAAAAATAAAATGCTATACTTTTTCATCAGCAAAGTTACTTTGTTTATTTTAAATTCCAGCTTTTCAGAATAAAATGTTCCAAAATGGTGCAGGGAATACCTTTTCATGTAGTGTTGTGGCTTCATTTTCCCTTTCAGTCATTTAAACAGTTTCTCATATTTCCCATATTGTATGTGAAAAGATATTTCATAGCATTAATTTTGAAATAAATGTGTAAACAGAGAAGCAATATTGGTGCAGGCAGCTTATTTATTCCTTGAAGTATTTTGACTTTATCTTTAAAATCATATTCCAGCAATTCTTTCTTAGCTTTAATGTGAGTTTTGTTTGAATATAAATTTGGGCAAGGGTCCAAGGAGGAGGAAAGAAAAGGTGAACTTTCTGCTATTATGGAGTCTAAGAATGAAAATTAATAAAATTATCTGGAAAGCTGCCAATACTGTGAGAGATATATTTATTAATCTTGCATAAATTTGAAAGAAAACAAAATAAATACAAAATAAATAACAAGATTGTCAAAGAGCAAACTCGCATGAAATCTCAACATGTAAAATAAATTAAAACTGTATTTAAATTTCAGATATGACAGATAAAATCTTTCATCACACTGGACAAAAAAATTTCTTTTGTTATTTAGGGTCATTCAGTTAATTTGAGAAAAAGAGTAACTGCATATTCTAAAAAGCTAGCACAAAAGAGAAATATTGCATGAAGATTGTAGAAAGTAATTAAATGCCAACTCCCTTGGCAATTAGCAATATCAAAACTCTGTAAACATGCTCTTAGGATTATGGGATTATTATAATTTACTAGCTCAATGCATTCCTTTGTCTTTACATGCAGGAAAGGCATTTGACAAGCTTGAGTGGTCAGTTTTTAATCAAGTAAACATTTTTAAAGTGTTTCAAGGATACAGAAGTGGAAAATGAGTTTTAAAAAGCTGTGGCCTTGACAAGTTTTCCAAAGAAATTTATTCCCAAAGAGAAGGTAAAAGATTTCAGAAGTTCACCGCTTTTTAAAGAGCTGTGTTACATCCCATTTCCCATATCCACTGGTGTCCTCCAAAGCAATCATAGCAAAAAATAGAGCATTCTGTTAAGAAGTGCCATTTCCATTGTAAAATCTACTACTTTGAGGGTGTATGTTATATGAAAAAATTTAAATTGTGATATGTGAGCTGAAAGCACAGTAAAATGACCCAACGTACGGGCTGTACTTGTCTGAGGACAAGAGAACATCAGTGACAGAATCCTAAAGAGCTGCGCATCAACAAGCCCCAGCAGGCCAGACAGTCAAGTCTCAGCTGGGCTGAGCTCTAGGATGGGAACTTCACCGATTCCAGCCTTTATTCTGAGTGTAACTTATTGAATTGTTGGTAGTAGGGGACAGCAGGGAAAATCCTGATTGGGTCATCAATTCTATTCTCATCAGGAGCTACGGAGCAAAGAAACATTGAATGAAATTCTCTGCTGCTTCTCATGAGAGTGAGAGAACAGGATGTACAGCTCGGGGGGTGGAGGTGTTTAAGGAAAGGGATGTTTGAGGAAATCCTCTAGAGCAGATTGAGTCAATCATGTGGGAACTAGGACTCCACAGGTGGCAAACCTTACACACTGACAGGATTGTATAAAGGGTTGGAATTGAAGATAGTATCTGTTCTGTTTATTTTCACTATGGAATTTACTCCTCTTTATTTTTTAGATTTTTCCAGGAAATTTATGGTAGTAAGTATGTAGTATAATTTTATTTTAAAAGCCTTATTGCGTTTTATCATAACTGTGAATCTTGGCAGAGAAAAAGAATAATTAGTCCTACTATTATGAATTTATTGTTCACTTATTTAAATGTTTGCAGTACTTGTTACAGATTAAAGAATTTATTTTCACCAAACTGGAAGCTGAAATAGTGTGTGATTCCTCTGAGGTTTGGGGTTGCTGTTGGCTTGCTTATGTCATTCTCTTTGTGAGCAAATGAGAGCATCACATTGTGTTACTCATAAATATGCCATTGTGATATACAATAGACTTTAAGTCTCTCATTGCAGCAACATATCCATGTATTTTCCCTAATAATAAAGGGAAATTAAACTTGTCCAGCTCATCTCTTAGCATAATAGGGACATCCTCTCCTCTAACTGCAGAAAAAGTTTCAGAGCTTCTCCTCTGCTTAAAAGACTTTATTAGGTTCTTCAAGGTGTATTAAATTGAATAAGGGTTATATCAAGTGATTTGTCACTCTCAGCAAGCCAGAATAGCAGGAAAAGTAGATTTATTCAGAGTATTTTTCCAGTCAATGTATTTACAGCCTCCACATTGCCTTCAGATAAAGCTAAGCCAATTCCTGATGCTTTTTTTTTTCCCTTTTAAATGATTTTCAGCAAAGTCCCTCTGCGTATCTCTGTATTTTCTCTTTTGATTTCTATGTCTCCATCTCTTCTTAATATTGAAAAATCATTCCCAGGTGGGTGGAACCGCTTCCTCTGACAACATCTCTGGCAGGTTTTTTTGTGTCACTTTGGAGGATACAGGTGTTATTTTTAGGGCATCATATTAAACTTGTTTTGTCTTGCATTTCCCTTTTATCTCTTATCTCAGCACAGCCATATTACCAGGACAGTAGCTACATGTTTTTTCTTTATAAGAAGAGTGGTTTGGTGCATTTTTGTCTAGTGCCAGGCCTGTGCCGTGTTTCTGTGCAGTTTTGTGTGCCCAGTGGTGGGAGGTGTTGTAAAATCTGGGAGTGCACAGTGTAGAGGCTTGAGTACAAAACAGGGCCAAATGCCACCCCAGGCTCTGATGCCAGAGGCTGTAGGCAGACCTGGCTTGGAGTCCTCTCTGCAAAGGCAGTGGGGGTGATTCAGGCATGTTGGCTTTAAAAGCCAAAGGAGAGGGAGTATGGAGAGAGAGAAGTGCACCTGATGCTGCTGCTACTTCCTTGTTATTTTTCTCTCAATATTAAATGAGGGTATTTGGTTGTTAGTGACTTTCAAAAGACAACAGAAGAAAAATGGGTATTACCTTGTAAATATACTTGTAGTGCTTGTAGCTCTGCTTTTTGCCTGTCAGAATGCTGGAGGAACTTTAAGTCAAGATAATTCTTCTTGCACATATGGAAACAGGCAATATAAACATAATTCCTCAAATACTTGCGTTATAGTATAAACACTGATGCAATATACAGTAGAAATTAAATACTGAATATATTTATGGCAAACCAGTAACACAGCTAAGATGACTCAAAGAAATGGCTAGTTTTAAATATTTCCCAGTATTTCCCTTTCTCAGTAGAACAGGCTGGTATTACTCTATAATTTCACTGTAAACCTAAGGAGCAGCCTTGCTGGCTGGTGGCTGAAGGTCTAGAAAATTTAAGGGTCTGGGTGACGTGTGTATTTATTTCCATATTCACAACCGTAATGCTATAAACTTCACATTTACACCAAGACAAATGAACAGCCAAAGTTGTCGGGTTTTGTGCAGCAGAAAGATGTAAAACTGAGGGTGATTGCAGTTAAATATGGAAGACCCATTAAGTGAGGTGATCTTAGTACAGCACTGATACTTACATCAGTAGTCCAGGTGGCTAAGAAAGAATAGAAAGGTGGTCTGGCCTTGAGACAAGTCGTTCTCCAGGATTTTCTTAGAGAATTCCAAATCCAGGACACTCACATGACCAGAAAGTCACCTATGTCCACAGTTGTAAGCCTTAAGGACAAGAACACTCTTAGATGTTCAGCTAGATCAGGACTGAATTAGCTGTAACACTTTCAGTCTGATCTCACTGGAATCTGAATCAATGTTACTTCCATTCTATCAGAATTTGTTACAAGAAGCCCACTTGGGTGTCTACCCACATGACTATAACAGGGAATAAAGCACATTACGCTCAATAAACTGAAAACTAGCAAGAAAGTTCTTCATCTCAGACCTTGAAATGCCAGGTCCACTGAAGCTCACAAGAGCAGCAGACTTTAATTTTGTGAACACTTCATGTTCTGAATCACATTAACCATAAAAAATCTTTCTGAAATCTGTCTTAATTCCAAAGTATTATTCATAGGTTTTCTTCTTGTTTGGAAAGGTTGCAATAACGTTGACTGAAAAGGCTGGGCATTACAGCCTCACAATGCATGTGGGGAATAGCAACACCATTCTGTTACAAGACAAGCATTACCCATTGTCCTATATGTAATCTGACTGAAGCACTTTGGAAACTTGATGATGAGAAGATTGTGCTCCTCCAGCTCATTTCTGGGAAACAAAATGGTTAATAGAATTTTTTAATCTTATATTGGCTCAAGGCAAGAAATAAAGAAGTTATTTGCATTCACATATGTATCTGATAAGAATTATACCTCTATTAATAAGTGCTCCCACTCATTGCACTTCCAAATCAGAGATTAAACCCCTTACAGTTTAATTTATATTTAATATTCTCACATATTACCAATTTGCATACCAGTCACAGTATCACAATCCTGATTTTGTGAGCTGTGAATGTGCTACAAGATTCTTATTGAAGTGAATAGTAATTGAGAACCCCAGCATAATAAAGGATCAGGCTGAATAGAGGGTGCAGTGTAATGTAACTCCTCTGTACTAATTTCTTGGTTGTTCTGGTAAGAGATAGCTTTTTTCTTCATTTCTTATCAGTTATTTGCTGGATCCACTTTTGTCTTCCTAGACTGAGAGGAAAATACTTTGCTGACACAGATGGGTATGTCTCCTTTCATTGATGAAGTTCTTATCTGCCCCAGAAAATTGTTGACCTCAACCTCAAGAACAGTGATTCAGTTATATGAATGGGCTGTATTATTTTGCCCCATAACAGGTGAGAAACAACTGTATTATTTCTATGACGTGTTTCTCTTCCTGCTGAACTAGTTTCTTTGGTGTTACACAAAACAGGCTTCTGAAGGCCCAAGCAGGCAGGGAAATGATGACCTTGGTGTGGGGAGGCCACCAAGAGCAGCCAGGTACGGACTTGGTGCAGTCAAACCCCGTGCCCCAAGCTGGGTGACAGTGACACATTGAAAAGAAGCAGATGTAAACTGAAATGCAGAGGTTCCCCATGGCCCTGGCAAACACTGTTGGGCCTCTGTCACCCCAGGAGAACATGTTGTGACCAGGCACAGACTCAGGTACAGCTGCATTAATTGCAAAATTGCCTGATCATACAGAGTGAGACTGAAGGGTGTCCTGCATCAATTGAGGGCAAGAAAATGGTTCTCTTTTCCTTACTTTGGCAATGTCAAGAAAATTTAGACTACAGAGACTGACCTCAAAAACTCAGACGAGGATAGGGAATAGCAAAAAATGTCTAATGATAGCAAAATTATTCCTCTCTACTACAACAGAATTAATTGTTTTGCTCCAAATATTCCTCCTGGAACTGCTCACAAACCCATGCTATTCTATGGCCTGCTCTCATTTTTAAATACTGGGATTATAGCTTGAGGTAAATCACTTGGAATAATACCTCTTCTATCTATTTCTTGCTGACATTGGAAAGATAACTTTTGTCTAAATATGTGTTGATAAATTCAAAGAATCCATTTTAAAAAATAAAATTCATGTTACAAGTTTTACATAACCTTTCTCTTCTTGTAAATTTAAGAGATGGATTAAAGTACTTTCAATTCACTATTGCTTTAAAGTGGTGGATTTGATAATGTCAGATAGTATTTAAATCCTCTTCTCTATTCAGTCAGTGTCAGTCTTCCTTTAAGTAGCCCAATGGCATCCTTTGCTTTATCTGGAATAATTTTGAAGAGACTGTAAATGCAAAAAATGTCCTTGAGAAAACTCTCTTTTCAAAATAGCTTCTTCATTTATTAAACAAAATATTATTTCTGTTTGGTCTATCATTCTGCAAGTTTCTAATAATCATTCAATATGATCTTACCTTTTCTGTTCCTCATGATTTTGATTCAGTCATGGTTTCTGCAGCCTGAGAATATGATTTAAATCAGGTTAGAGAAATTCCAGACTAACCAATTGGTTTACAGGAACTTTTCTTTTGCAGTCAAAGCACAGTAGGACCAGATGAGATGGCTTGGTATAATTGGTACACCTGGTATGATTGATTATGCTAAAATCTCTTATCCCAAAATATGTCACCTTGTCTTTGAACAGAGAGATTAATTAAAGGATCTTTTCAAGGAGTGTCCCAGGTTTTTCCCAGCAGCATGAGGGGTCCAAACCAGTAGATTTTCATAAGAATTTTTTTTCAGTTGTATAATAATACCATTAAAGCCATTTATGGACTAAGTTTTATTTAGAATACTTTAAAATGTACTTGGAAAACAAACAGGTTTCTGGAGTTTTGCCAGGCTTAGTACTGAATCCTCCCTTCAAGGTTTCCTTGGTTAGTTCATTGCTCAGCAATAGTGAAGACATCTTTGATTCAAGTTAATAATCACTGTTAGTGAAAGCATAGAGGATGAAACAAAGATGATCAAAGTTGTAGGGAAGATTCTACATAGGGAACAACACCAACAAAGACTCTGTCCCTTGTAAAAGGTTTGGCCAAGTTAAAATACCATTAGGTTCTTTCAAATAATGAGTGGTAAAGATGAGAAAAACAGAGAAAAAATATTTGCTGCATTTTTGAAGAACAGTTAAGTGAAATCAGAGGGTGATTAATGCAAAAGAGAAGTGTTTGTTTACACAGCAGTGGTAGAGAAATTCCTCTGGTGCAAGAAAGAGTGGAACACAACTTGCAGAGGCTTACACAGAGTAAAGAAAAAAAAGTGAGACAAATGCACAGAAGGAGAAGTTACACAGGACTATTAAATAAAAGCAGCAATAAAATACATCAAACCTTTGGCTCAGGAAACCTCTAATCCATTATTTTTGGATGTGAGAAGAATATATACAGGAGATATCACTATTTGCTTGTCCTCTTTTTTGCTCTTTCCTAGGCATTCACCATTAGTCATTGCCAGGGACAAGAAACTGGGCTAGAGGAATACTTAGTCTTACTCAGGAGAGCTTCTTTTGTGTTAGTCCTTTCCAAGTTTCACATTACTTTAGCAAGTTTGTTATTTCTAGAATTTTCTTCTCATTTTCTTAGAGTAATGATATATAGAATTTTCTTCATAAAAAGTTACAAAAGTAGCATATACCCTGTTAGAGATTGTAAATAACCCTTAGCAGTTGGTTTTGTATATAAAATCAGAGATCGCTCCTGAGTAGTTTTAGACTTTAACATCAATAACTTGCAAATTTAATTTCCTTTTTCAGAGTGTTTTGTATGCCTAAGGGGTTTTCTAATGGTTTCTGTCATCATATTCTGTTTCCTTCCAGTTTTAGTGACTTCTCAATATATTTTCTTGCATCAGTATTCCTGTGAACCCCTTAGACATTTTATCTTCTGTCCTAGTTTTCACTTGTCTTCAGCTCTGTTTATCAGCTGACTGTCAAAGCTTGTTTTATGACATTCTTTAGAAGATCTTCTTTTCTTTCTATTCTTATGATTTATTTGGAAGCAATGTCCTCTAGTTTTTTGCAAGTGAATCTCAATCCTGGAGAAGATGGAACTTCTTAAATATGAGATCTCGCTTCCAATGTGATCCAAGCAGGCTAAGATAGGGGAATCTTTACCACTTCATAAAACAATCAGAAGCTAGTATGGAATAAGTGTATAGTGTGAATAAATTAAACATTCTTATTTCTCTAGTAGGGATGATTGATCAAACTATGAAAATAAAAATGCTAAATGCTTCATTATCTATATATTTTTATTTTCTGTCTTTTAAAAATAAAACAATTCACAACAGAAGTCCTTCTATAGACATGATTTTTCAAGAGTATTGCAGTAATTCAATGAAACACCTAATATAGGACTTTCTTTTTAATGTGGAATTTATTGTTGCTAATAACTGAAAAATGTCCCTATTAATAAGACCAATTATATCTTTTTCTCAAACATATTGCTTTTAAAAATATAAATTTGACAAGCATTTCTTTTTTTTTTTTTCCTAAAGCAATAAATATCCACTGGAAAGTCTCTTTCACATCCCTTGAAAAACAGTTAAATAATTTAAGTAAGGATATTTAAGTGTTTCCAGTGTTTTCTTCCCTTTAATATTGCTAATTAGAAGCAATTCCATTAAAAGAAGGAGATACACTCAGTTTATCAAAAATCCTGGAAAGCCTTTGGATCTTTAATACAATTAGCCCTTATTGGCAGAGGGATTGAGGATTTTTTTGTGTACATACATAAAGAGTACTCATTAATATGTCTTGACTGTAAAATTAGAATACTCTTTTCTCACTTTGTTCTAATCCTGGCCTCTTCTGCAGCCTCTTTTAGTAAAAAAAAATAAAAAATAAAAAGGGAAAAAGAAAATAAGAAAATATCTAAATTAACTCTAAATGGATTAAGAACTATAACTTCCTAGCCATTATGCCTGGATGTGTGAACTATTTCTTTTGCAATATAGAAGAGGTATATTTCCTACCTATGGTGTCACTTGTGTTAGGGACAATGTACCTCCAAGTTTTGCTGGGCGCTTTGTCCTCTTTTTTTTTTTCTCTACTCTCATACTGGAGGTCTTTTTAGCCTACCTTTTCTCTGGTGCAACACACAGAGACCTGTTTAAACAGCTGTAGGAATGTATGAAGTCACAGTTAGTATGCAATTGGAAGTGCCTGACAGTCACTCAAAACCTGTAAGGTTTTGGGAGAAGCAAACAGCCTTATTGCAGCGCTACCATGCTGTCATTAAATCAAAATTTCTACAGGTTTTTCCACAGCTTTACTCTAATTTTAGTTCAAGTGTTTGACATGTGACATGACATTCATCATGCCTATCTCTCTCTGTCTAGACACAGGGTGTTTAATATAAGCTGGTTGTCTCCATCCTGTTTGCAGGAGATATCTCCTTAGTGTGATTCATCCCAACTCTCTTACATATTATCTTAAAGGACCGTGAATTTATTCTGTCATTTCTCTGCCCTTTGAAACAGAGAAACATCTGCGGAATCTGCAGGTAAGTGACAAAACAAGGCTTTGTCCTGCCCCGTTGTAGTGACCCTGACCAGAAGACTACCACGCATTTGAGGAGCACAAGGCAGTTACCCCGAGCACACCCACAGCTTTCCTCCCTGTGCTGGGCTGCCAAATCCCTGGGCTGGAGAAGGAACTCCTACAGTTTATCTGACAGAGCATCCTGCAGGCAGATCCCAGCTTTTACCAGCAACTATGGCTTTGTTTTGATCTAAATGTCAATAAGGAGTTCTCAGGTGAACCTCTTCTGACTCTAGAAATGATAGAGTTGTTTACTCTTGGATGACAATACCAGTACAAGAAGGCAATAGCTGCTTCTACTGCAGCATAAAGAGCACAGAACTCTTGGATCCAATTAACAAATATTTTTCATATTTTTCATATGTACATATGTAGTTGCATATGTACACCAAAGCTTTTACAATTTTGGCAGTTATACTTTTATTCTTCTTTTTAATAATGAACTGTAATCAAATGTAACAAGTTTAAGCCAGCAGTTACAGAGAATTGTGTATGTGCTTGTGCAGATGCCAGCTTTCAATTATCCACATATAAGTATAGAATCTGAAAGTTCTTAAAACACGAAAAGGATTTATTTTTTTTTTTTTACTTCTCCATCTCAAGCAGTCAAATGGAATTGACTAATATTTCCAAACCCATTATTTGAGCCAAGTGAAAACATGAGAAGCTTCAGCCTAAAGATACTTTGATTCAGGAAGGAATTTTTAGTGTGAAATAGTGGCACTGCAAGAAAGGCATTTCCAGAAGCTCGAGGCCACCCTGTAGCTGATGGGATCAGGAAATTAATTCAACAATGAAAAGTTATAGCACAGATTGAACAAAGACATTTACCCAAATTGACCACATTGGTTTTTTTGAACCACTTAAGATATACTCTTGCATTTAAAAGCAGTGAAAAAAATGCTGGTATGGTGGGAAGCAGATGACCTAATTTTCTGGTAGTGAAGTCTTTCCATAGCAATTTAAGAGCTGTAATTTGTAGAATAACTGAAGAGGTTGGCCCGCTAGTGCCTCAGTTATATCTTTTGCAGTCTAGTATGAATTAGATTTAGCAGGGTCTGTGCTCAGAGCCAGCCATTTCTCCAGAATGAAAGCTGAGGAAGATAGAGATGGCCAGCTGAGTCCTGTTGAAATTATCAAAAATTCAACTCTTGCCTAACTGAAATGGGAAGTAATTACTTTTATATTTCTAAACTCATTTTAGACAGTGCAGAATAAAATCAGATTAGGTCCCAGCATTGCTGAATGCTGCAGCAACAAGATCACATTACCTACTACGTAGGTTTTTCCTAGATGTGCCATGGCACTTCCAAGTTGTGTGATGTCTGTGAGTGTCCAGCCACCAGGACACTACAAAGGCAATGCCCAGTGTTCCTGTGCCATTAGGGGCCTCTGAGAGGCACACTTATTTAGGCAATCTTGTGAAGTTTAGAAAGCTGCCTGGAACAGGTGCTGGCCTTAGAAAGACAGATGGCTTTACTCCAGCATGCCTTTGAAGTGAGTTTTGGCTTTGAACCAAGCTCATAACACCTCAATCTGGAAACATCTGTGATAATTGCTAACCAAGATGAGTTGCTCAGTTTTACTACATTAAGTAAAAATGAACATGAAATAAATATAGACATGCTAGGACTAATATGAAATGTGGGCCTTACCTACCTTGATCTATGTTAAGACTTTTTTTTTAATTAAATTTGCTTTACCTGCAATCCATCAGGAATTTTCAGGCGAGACTCTGAGGTCAGAAAATAATTATCTGTCAAAAGCAAAACTCAGTAGGAGAGCGGAGTGGGCTTTGAAGACTTCTGATGTCACACTGACATGGTTGAAAAGCCTTTCAACTTTTAAAATAAAAATTTCAATACATTTCCAAATTTTATATAATAATTTCCTGAAGATTTGAAGGCTTTTTAAGTAGAGGGAAAATGAAAAAGAATTTTGCAGATATATTAAGAACAACTTTTTTGTAGCTGAGCTTTACTGTAGCTGAGCTTTACTGTTCTTTTAATATAGTTGAATCAGGTAAAATGTCAACATTTCAACTTTTTGTTCTATTTCATTAGAGATAAAATTTTCAAAACCTTGCAGGATGGAAAGCTCAACCTGATAGTCCCAGGTCTAGTTTTGAAGATCTTTTACATAGATTTACTTTGAACAAATTTGAACAATCTGTTCCAGGACTTCTAGTCTTGTTACTTTGGAGATAAATGTTAGAAGCATTAGAAAAACAAGGTCACTGGTGACAGTAAGAACTTGATTAGATGCACAAGGTACGGTTTACCTGAACAAGAAATAGACAGTTCTAAGACATGGAACACTTCTTCCTTAAAAAGGCCTTTAAAATAGGTCAGACAAAGGCTACCCTGAAAGCACCTCTTCTTTTGACTGGCTAAAAGGATGATTAGTTTGAATCCAGACAGCTACTCCTTGGACACAGAAATGAGAATCCCACCCAGAAAGAGTAAAAATAATTAAAATAGCTGGTATCAACTACTTTGTCACTAAGTGAGGACATCTGAAGTGTCTGAAATTTTGTTATTGTCCACTCATGACAACCAGCATCAGAGATGGGATAAAAATGTAGCTGTTCACTTGTAGAATAGTCAGAGAAGTTTGGGAGATATATGGGGAGATGGGACCAGAGATCCTGACTGATTTATGGGCAACATTTTTATAAATGGAGAAAAACTGGTGAGGCTTGAATTTGATACAAACATAGAATGGGTTTAGGGTTTGATCCCTCAGGTACCTGGAAGGAGCCCACAAAAAAGTTGAAGGGACACTATTTACAGAGAGAGATTGTAGTGATAGAACAAATAGGAATGGCTTCAAACTGAAAAAATGCAGGTTTAGATTATATATTTGGAAGAAATTCTTTACTATGATGGCAGCAAGGCACAGGAACAAGCTGCCCTGAAGAGCTGTGGTTATTCTATCCCTAAAATGTTCAAGGCCAGGTTAGATGAAGCTCTGAGCAACCTGATCTAGTGTGAGGTGCCCCTGCTCATGGCAGGGGTATTGGAACAAGATAGGTCCCTTCCCTTAAGGTCCCTTCCAACCCAAGCCACTCTGCAATTCTATGATCATCTACTTCATCCTCCTGCCACAGGCAGGGGCATCTTCAGCTAGAACAGGTTGCTCAAATGTCTGCACAACCCAGCCTTGAACACTTCCAATGACAGGAAATGCACAACCAATTTTTCAGCAGTTTGATATTAAAGTGATATTTCTCCTTTCCAGTGCAAATAGAGGAGAGGCACCGAGATGTGACATCACCTTTATAAACTTTTATGGAGCAATGGTCTAATTTGGCATTACTCCTGAAAATATATGGAACAAAACACACATAAGAAGATGGCCAGATTTATTTAGCCAGTCAGTTAGATAGTCACTACACATTTGTTTGAATTCTTTATCTTGCTAAAAAATAACACTGATTTTTTTTTTTTTTTTAAAGTCCGTTTTCTCTGTTTTAGTTTAGGAGAGTTTATTGTGCAGTCACTTTCTTGAATCTGCAGTTAAACATCCTCAGTGCAGGTGATTTTATCCATGGACAGTATCCTAGACACTAAAGCAATGGTTTTCCTTGCAGTGCAGTGCAAGAGCATAATTGGAGCGCTTGAAACATATCTAGAAATAATTTGTAGGACAACAGCATCTAATTATGTTGGACACAGAAGTCTGGTAAGTAGCACTAAGTACTGACAATTGTAGCAATGAAAGTACTTTAAATGAATAAGAAATGTAATTTAAATGGCAACATCAGGATGATGAAACCAGTTTATGTAACAGAAGAAAAACAAAAACTAATTAAAAATATTGTGGACTGTGCAGAAAGTTCTTCTATAACTTCATATAAAAGTTAATTTTCAAAGTTGTTGTGTCTGTTGATTTGTTTTGGTTTTTTGATACGAGGCTCATTAGCCCACATAAATTTCAGTGGTTAGATAAAAATTGCTGTTCTTTGTGGTCCTTTGGTTTCCCAGCATGAAATAATGTTTTGTAGGACTAATCCTTTCCACAGCCTGTCATATAATTAGTGTTGGTGCACATCTGCATTGACATTTTGAGAATCTGATAGGAAATAATTTTATCTGGAAACATTCATTGGGACAAACAAGTTATACAGTGATTGCTTGCTGGTCTTTTCTTGTTGTATTTCCCATTTGCAAAATAGTTAATAAGCCCTGAGAAGATGCATTATTTTTTCACCCAGAGGCTTTCACAATACTGCCAAATTACATTTGATCTGGGAGCAAGCATTCTCCTCAGGGAGGGAGTGGGGGCTGCTTGGGGCAGTGTTTCCAGGGGCAGCACAATTGCACGGGTACTGTTTCCATGAGCTGGCAAGGTTGGCTGGGCAGTTTGCCTAGGGCAGCAGACTCCTCTGGAGCTTATCCTGTTGGACTTAACCAGGCAAATAAGGACGAATGCTCGTGGAACATATGGCTGTACTGCTTATTGTGAAGGTTCTCCTCTGATAGGGAGTAACTTTGAGCAGATGGGTAGATTTGGACTTGGTAAGTGGCTGGTTTATTTCTTAGACAAGAAAAATGAGCAAGCACTGAGTAAATTAATTACCCCAATTAAGCTTTATTTTTAGTATAGCATTGGGTAAACACGGATATTAAGGCCAAATCTCAAGTATAAACTCAAGATTATAGCAGAGGGTAGAGAAAGAGAAAACCTTGCCTCTGTGAAGTGGAGGTGACACATGGCCACCCCATAGTTTCTTCTGGCATCTGATAAGTGTGGGATCCAGGTGCTATCAGCTGTCAAGAAAATTATCTTGTGAAATTAGTGTGGGAATCTCCCACCCCACCCAAGGATTTCTGGTTTATTGCATGATTTATTGGTCTTTATGATTGTGATGAAAAATCTCAAGCTCTATCAACCCCACTCTTTTCTCATGGCTTTCCTAGAAGGATTTGATGAGTTGTTCATGTCATAAGTTATTGTGACTTACGACCCTGGGAAACTTTTAACAATGCAAATATTAGTATATGATTAACTTAGTCACTCACCAGACAGGATATATTTTCTTATGAATAGATTAAATGATCAGGGTTGGTTTTTTGCGGGTTTGTTGTTTTGAGTTTTTTCTGATGGAAGAGATGACAGAACTTGCACTTCTCTCTACAGCAGGTACATCCTCCAGGGAAAGCAGAGTGAAAATTCATGACAAGACTGAAATTGCAATTAACTGGATGATTGGTTCCCACAAAGAACGAAGATAAAAGAGGAATATCAGGCCAATTACCTGGTGTTGAGGTAACAACATTATGCTGTATGAAATACAGTGTTTGGTAAGCACAGCATTAGTGGCAGGTGGAAAGTTCTGCAACCTCTGGCTTGTGGCAGTGCAATACTGATAATTGAACAGCATTGAAATAAGCAGGAATGTCAGCAATATTTACATAGCTTGGCTGTTGAGGCAGACAAGATAAAACAGAGGGAAATCTTGATACTAAGAAATTTAGACCACAAGCAACAAGATGGAAATGCTTTGATGTAGCATTAAGAAAAAAGGGGAATGTGAAAAAGAAGTCAGAAGTGAAATTTTCCCTGGTGGTATTAGAACTTACTAAACATGAAAAGATCTGGAGAGGTAGGATTTGTTCAAATGCAAACAAGGTAGAAATGCCTTACAGTGACAATGCTTTCAATAATATCTTTAGGGATTTTAATATTGAATATTTATTAAAGCAAAAGAACTATGGTACCATTTTCAGCACATGGGCTGAACACTTTGCCAGATATACATACTTATCATTGTTATATTATCAGTAACTGATCCTCAGGAGTAAATATTCTGATCATAAACTCGTCAGGAGCAAAAGTATGGTGGACATGAGAAGATGTAAAGGCGTAGTACCATAGTTCTTAAAAAAAACATGAATCAGAGAAGGTCAAGAAGCCTCAGACAAAGTGGACTTGTATGAAGTCACCAACAAAGCTTCTTTGCTTTTCTTCTTCTGCTGAAAAAGATAATCTGCAAAATGGTGTCCTCATATGAAAATAATCTGTGCAGGAATCATCATCTCGGAACTCTGTAACAGGGCAGAAGAGGAAATCTTAACTCATAAAAACACCTTACAGTTAGTGGGAAAGAAAAAAATACTATTGAAATACTTAAATACCTCATATTTCACATTTATAACTACTACCTTCTTTTTTCACAACATCTTTAGCAAAAAATGCTAAAGGTTTATTAACATATATTAGTCAAGGTATTAAGAAAGGGGTTTTTTTTTTAAGACCTCAAGTATTGCTTAAAAGTGTGATAATGTAGGGAGGTAAGGACAGATCATATCTGTGGCTGTCATTTATTCCAAAGTTGTAAGTCCAATGTATTGAGTATATGAATGAAGTAATTGCCTAACTCATGTCAAGGCATCCTATATAAAAATGAAAGCATCAATAATTTCTCCCTTTTCTTTCCAGTAATATTAGAAAACAAAGAACAAAATATATTTTAAAAGGGTTTTAATGAGGAAATATAATTAACTACAGCACCTCGACTAGTAAGGCAGAACTTGTTTTAGAAAAATGTCTATTCCAAGGAAGTGTTTTTATTAGATTTCAATTAGATTCTGGAATTTCATATTTATTCTCATTGGAAATGTTCAGATAACTTCAAAATCGGCTTTTTTATCTTGGACTGTAACTTCAAAAGCCGACCAAATGAATGATTTTGCATTTTATTTCCACAAAGCTAGACAGCCAAGGAACTGAATGCTGTATTTTGTTGGGTTTTTGAGTAAATGTCTGGGGATCTGTAAACAGGGTAAAATAAACCAGCAGTGAGGTAACATAAATTAGGAATCAGGACTGTTGACAGTGTAAGTACTTCTAAAGTGCTATTAACAGAGGGATGGTTTAACTAATGAGGTACAACACCAATAGTGTACTTTAAAGTATTAATATATAATGCTCACATATTTGTTAAACCATATTAACAGAGGGACTGTTTAACTAATGAGGTACAACATCAATAGTGTAAAGTATTAATATATAATGCTCACATATTTGTTGTCATAATATCCAAAGAATATTCTCTTGCTATTTAATTAGGCATTTGGGTTACAGTAAACGGGCTATTTAATCTCTCACTTTATATTAATCAAATAGCTGCATTCTTGTAAACGTTAGCCATCAACATTAAAATAATATAATTACCATCTTGTAAATACCAAGTTAGGTGCCTCATAAAAGCACAAATGGATAAGGTCACAGCCCTACACTTCTATAAATTTTCCACCTCTATCTTTTGTGACTTAAAGCCAAAAGCACAATGCACTGTTCCTGTTCTGGAGCAGGAGGACTTGCCCAGTGCTCTGTTTGAGAAAGGTCAGTGTCCTCTGAAAGAAATGAGCCACTGCCTGACCAGCATCTAAACACAAATCTGATGGTCAAAAGATTCCTGGCTGGAGCAGCTGTCTTGCCTTCTCAGGTGGAGAAGCCTTCTGTAGTTTGGTGTGTCACCATGCTCTACTGTAGCTCCAGACCCCTGGTGCTGGAGTCTCCAGTGGCTTCCTTTGGGTGTGGGTGCCCCGTGGGGCTGGAAAGCTGCAACGGCTCTTTTCACCCTGCCTGAGGGAGCTGGGTGGACTCACCTTGGTTCTTCACTTCCCACTTTTGTAAGCTCTAGAAAATTACGTGTATTTGCTGAATAAAATCCCATTACTGTTCTGTATTTTATCATACAAATCCTGATCTCTTCTTCAAGTGTTCCCGGTTTAGACTGAATGAAATGGTGCTGTGGTTTAAGCCCAGTGGCAATCAAGGCCCACACAGCCATTCACTTACCCAGCCATGGTGGGAGGGGGAGAGAATAAGAAGGGTAAAAGGGAGAAAACTCAGAGGCTGAGATAAAGATACGGAAAACAAAAGCCACACACATGAGCAAAACAAGGAATTTGTTCACTCCCTCCCGTGGCCAGGCAGGTGTTCAGCCATGCCCAGGAGAGCAGGGCTCCACCATGCATAATGGGGACTTGAAGAGAAAAACACCCATTATTCCAAAAGTCCCCCCTCCTTCCTCTTTCTTCCCCCAGCTTTATATGCTGAGCATGACTGTGTATGGTATGGAATATCCCCTTGGTCAGCTGGGGTCCCAGCTGTGTCTCCTCCCACCCTCTGGATTACTTCTTTACATAGCCATTTTTCCTCATCTGCAGGCTTCTTTGTCATTTCCCCTACTTACTTTCTTCTGACTAATTTAAAAGAAAATAATTGTTATTGCAGGTAATTTTCTTTATTTATTTTATTTCTTTATTTTTTTTGTGTCAGTATTTTAAAACAATGTAAAGATTCTCTCTAGATAATTTCTAAAATTTTACCTGTATAAAAGACTTCTGGATACACAACAATATTTTCAATATATTTTCTATTTATTTTTCCCATGCTGTCAGTAGTTCTCAGCTTTGCATTTAGGATCAAAACTTTGGGTAGAATTTTAAAAAATAGAAATGCACATTTCAGACAATATTTCCCTGGACTGCTTTTTGTCCTTCATCCAGCTAGAGTTTGTTCTTTGAAAATACTTAATCTCCCTAAAAACTCCCTAAAAGTTGATGGAAGACCCTATCTCAACTTTTATGAAAGCATAATATAATTTTTTAATTATCTGATATAATTAAAGGACAATGGAATTAAGGACAGTGGAAAATTTCATTGTATGATTTGCTCTCCGTCTCTTTGCAAGAATTCCTAGTAATAGCCATAGGAATTCCTAAAACAAACAAAATAAATGCCTTGTCTGATAGATGCCTTCTGAGACAGAGTGTACCTTGGAGAGAAAGGTGGTATAGACAAGGCACTCTCTTTTTTTAAGCTGTGATAAATTCTGGGAATGTATTGCCTAGAAACTACCTGGAAGATTAATTTGAATTAAAAAAAAATATCTTGGTTGGATCCATGTCTTTGTTTTCTATAATGAACAAATATATACCTTGTGCCCAGCTAAAAAGCTTTTATTCTGGTATATGAACAGCAACCACTAAATATTTTGCAAGACACAGAAATTATTAAGCCAAGATTTTGTGATTTATATTAGAAAACTTAATAACATTTTCTCCAGTGTAATTGTTTAGGGATGTTATTTGCAGAAAACTAAATGATTTACAGAATATATGATTTGATATCAATTATTCACCTGGTGCTAACTTTGAGAACAAGAAAGCAGGCACAGGCTTTTGCATTGTTTGTACATGATGTTCCCTCTGCAAGGTCAAGCACTGCCAGAGCCTGGGTGAAACTTTCAGAACAAGTATTATGATCAATACAAGAACTAAGGATGCCTGGTTCCCCACAGATTTCTTTTGAGGTTGGTTCACTTTGATGTCTAAGCAGGCAAGATCTATGAATGAAGCTTTTCACTTCTTGACAATGTTAATAATGGCTCACGCTACGTGGATCCTCTGATGTCTAATCAAGGTTAAACCTCCAAATTCATCAGTGCAGGTCCTTAACAGGCTGCCTCAGGTGCCTTTTTTTCACTTGGCACTAGTAACAAGCAGATGGCATTAAAAACCAGAAAACTTGCACTTGTTTGGGTGCCACTGGCCACTGGCTTTGGGGGAGATAAGTTATTTGGGAGGACAGGCAGACAAGCAGAGCTAGAATAGGATCATGCAAGTTTTCCCTGAAGAACACGGAAAGAACCACAGTGCTTATAAAGTGATACTGAAGCTGAGGCCCTCCCTTCTCAATCTGAGTTAAATCTATGTCTTCTTGCTGTTACAAGGAGGCAAAACATCCCTGCATGTCTCATGATAGACAAGCTGAAGTCCATGACCTCTGCTCATATAAGAGGAGCTGCTATGGATTTTTCATTCCAAGCAGAGGGGTCTCTGCCCATGATTAACCTGTGTGCTTTCCTGCACAGAGACACTGCTATCCAGTAATGACTTAAGCTACTTCATACCAGATGGCTGAACCCTTCTCAGCGGGATGTAGGTTAGACACTAACAGAAAGATCTGAAAACACAATTACAGAAATGTTCCCAATGTCAACACATATTTTCAAAGGTAGTGGCATCCTTGTGGAGTCACACAGTGAACAAACACAGAATCAGTGCTAATACAGCTTATGAAAACTCAGGTTATTGCTAGCAGGTGATGAGACTATCCTTATCAGGCATGAGCAGGAGCTAAGAAACTGCTCCCATTTATGACAGCCCTTATCAATATACTGAAGAGATCAAGCTCTTCCATTGTTCTGATTTTTGCCAAGAAACTTTGAACTGCTCACTTAAAATCATGGTGTCTGTTCAACTCCAGACAGGTGAAGCCTTTGTAAAAATACATCAACATTTCAATGACAAAAATAAACTTTATTTTGTGCTGCAAAATTTAAATGGAGAGATTAAAAGGAGCTGTTTCTTTTTTTTTTTTTCCGTAATCATCTGGCCAATTTGTCATTTCTCTCTTACTTTGCAAGCTTGACCGACTTTCACAGGTAGCAAAAGGTGCTACTGGAGTGCTTTACATTTTGTGGCTTGCAGAATCAGACTGTGAGTTTCTGGTGTGATCCAAAGGAAGCCAAAGACAGTAACAGTCTTCCCACTGGCTCCAGGGAACACTAAATCATGCTTTAAATTCTTACAGCCAAGGATGATGGTGCTATACTCAGATCTGATACTTCAGTTGCAAAAGATTGCAACTTATTTTTGAGATCTACAGAAATTAGGCTTTCTTCATATGTAGCATCCAGTCTTGATGGGGGCTACATTTTCAGCTCTTTGGGTGGAAACAGATGCTGTGCTTCAGAAGCTGAAATAGATGCTAATTGAAGATACTGCCACTGGTTTTTGTGCTCCTGAGAGGGCAAAGGCAACAGGGACATCAGTTTGTACCAGTGATCCCAGGAGTCGGACAAACACAAGACAGTCTCTGAGTTCTTCCTTCTAGTTGGAAAATTAGATACCATATGCATTCAAATCTCTAATAACCCCAAGTGATTCTTCACTATTTATCAAATGAGACAATTTAAAACAAACGAACTAGCTAAATGGAAAAGGAGAGAAAAGTGCCTGCAAGTTAGTTTTCTTTTGTTTTTCAAAAAATGTTTCCCTGACTTGTTAGCAAAGAGAAAAGGACAGCACACAGACTCAAGATTCTGCTGCAGTCAGCAACATCTAAAAGAAGAAAGCAGTTTGGCTAAAAATTTGAGCTTGTTATATTTATACAGCAGCATGTGGGGCAGTGTATTTTATTTGACTTTCCATTGCAGCTGTTGCAATTTGAAGCCTATAGGCAGGTATAAAAATAATATTTGACTTTATTTTCAGGTTGTGCATGCACTGAGGAAAATCCACCAGAGCTCTGTTTCTCCTATTTTAAAGTATAATAACTCACCTGCACATTTTGAACAAAGAAAGGCTTTGTAAGGCCAGTTGTCATGGAATCACACACTATTATTTTAAATAGCATATTGCTCCTGGGCACAAGCAGCAACGATCATAAATTACATACAGGTTAGAAGAAATGGTACTGTCATGGGTGAGATAAGTATGATCTGCATTTTTAGAAGTGTATGCTCATCCTGCTCAGACTGAAGTATTTGAGTATTTTTTAATTTTTTCCTTTATAAAGACAGGAAAGAGATATTTTAAGTACTTTTTTTCTCACAGAAAAAATAAAAGCAGAAATCATTTTTATGAGTGTTTTGACATCATAAACACCTTTTTGTATCACATACATTTATAAATCTTGGGTTTTAAGGTTGCACAGAATTCCAGCAAAAATAAAACATCTTTTAAGCCTCCCACATGAAAAATCTTTCAAAATGAGCCTATGGGGAAGTGGTAGCCAAATGTTCATGTCCTAAAAATTTGCAACATCATGTGAAAGAACATTTCTTAGGAGTATTTAAGAATACTCAGCTGAGTATCTCAGTGCTTCATAGGATGAATGAAATGCCATATGTTCATAAGGAAAAACAAAATTTCAAAATCTGCAGTCATAGTAATAACCTACCTGAAAATAAGAGTAATGTATATGGATTTATGTCATCCATACTGTTGTCTCTCCCTTTTCTACTTGAGCAACAAACAGTGTGTGAAAGCAAACTGAGAGGTATATTTTTGGTGTATTGAGCATGAGAAGTGAATATATATTGAAAAATTGAAGGGTTTTTTTGGTGTATATATATATAATATGTACTAGATATAATGTTTACATAGATATTTTTAATTCTAAAAAAATGTAACCAATGTCAAAGGCTAAGTCAGTGGAGGCATCTGTCAAAACTAAAATCCTCTTAACTAATTAGATATATTATTTCTTAATACTTCCTTGGAGTGACGGTTAGAAAAGTTCCATAGAAATATTTTATAATGCAAGGCAATAATCCCTAATATTGTTGGTAGCATAAGAATTTGTTAGTTACACCCAGAGCCATCTGCCGTATTTAGCAAACCTTTAAAATAAGCAGTAGAGGAGATAAGGTGTTCCACCTGGAAGACTCAGAAATTCATTACACAATTTTTCACAACAACAACCTCTAAAGTCAAATACTTGTATCCTTCAGATTTGATAGCAAGCAGAAGCAGAGTATGCATTATTATAGAAGTTGAACAGAATATTATTCAGTTCACTGGACTTATTTGAACTTCAAAGATATATTACTGGGAGTGTATAGAAATAACTGAGACCTGATTCTGATGTAAACAATGACATTTACTCAAGTAGTGTAAATGGTTACTCATCATTCACAAGAAAGTAGCTTAGAGCAGAAATACACCTCACTGAGATTCCATATTTTAGTCTCTTTTCTTTGTCAAATTTATTTTTAAAATATAGAAGATAGAAACCAAAAGCTTCTATTTGGTACTTTAATTTGACCAAAGGGCAAAACAGTTGCTTCTTTCTGCCTATTTCTTTTGCAGGTGCAATGAATAGATACCTTTGGCCAGCTAAAGCACAGCATTTGGCTCAAAGCCCACAGTGTCTTTGCTAGCTGAAAAACCAAAGGAACCTGTGTCATTCAGGCATCTTAAGAAAATGCTGTTACTCAGAAATAGCTGAAGCCTTGATTCCTTACAGGGCTGCTAAATTTTTTTACTGCTTTTCAGATCTTTGTGTTAAGTGTAGTTGCCTTGGCCTAAAGCAAGAGTGAAACATTTCCACTCTGTTTATGGATGGCTGGGCAGCCCACAAAAAATTGTCAGAGAATGGGGAACAAATGAAAGGGAATCCTGCTAGACACAAAGCGTGTTCAGAGACATTTCTGTTAAAGGAAACATAAAAGAAGTGTAGAAAGGTTACTTATTGCACCAGCACAAGGAAATTCACATCAGCTACCTTTGCTTAAATGAATCTGCCATAGGTGATCACAGCCACCAGCACTTAGGTCCAAGAACTATAGTCTGAAACTAAAACCAAGGGTCACCTATCATCTTCAAAAAAGATGAAGTTGTTTCAGAATCTTCTTTATGCAAGACCCACACAAGCCCTCAGTGACATAAGCATGCTTGCCAAGCACTGAAATCACAGGAACAGTCAACCCAGGAGCTAGCAGAGCAGGATGTACCAAAATAAGGCTCACAGGACCAAAGCAAGGAGAAATGAGTCCTCCTACATGGCTGGCAGTGACATTTGTCTGTGGGCACAGAACACTACCGTGTAGTTCTTACAGCTGTGCCTTGGGTGATGATTACTGGAATGGAATTTAGCAAGTCCAAGTGTTGGATTCTGCTCCTAGGGCGGAATAACACCAGGCACAAACATACACTTTGAGAGGAATGGCTAGAGAGCAGCCCTGCACAGAGAAATCTGGAGATGGGGAGTCACTCAGTGTGAGTAAGAAGCAAGCCTGAATCCTGTCCTGGAGGGCAGCACCAGTGGCCCTGCAGCTGAAGAAGGAATGTCCTGTGACTTTGAGCTTGTCCTATTTGGAGTAAAGGAGGTTGAGGGGCAACTTAGTTGTTCAGCTTCTTGAGGGGAAGTGGAGAGGGAAGTGCTGAGCTTTCCTCCTGGGACTCCATGACAGAACATGTGGGATTGGTTTAAATCTGCATCAGAGTAGGTACCTGGACATTAGGAAGTACTTATTTACTGAGAGGATGGCCAAACACTGTGAGAGTCCTAGAAAGGGGGTCGATGCTCCAAGGCTATCAGTGTTTAAAAAGCATTTGGACAATGCACTTAACAACATGCTTTGACTTTTGGTCAGCCTTGAAGTAGTCTACAAAAGCCCTGTAGGTCCCTTCCAGGTGAAATTATTCTATTCTATTCTATTCTATTCTATTCTATTCTATTCTATTCTATTCTATTCTATTCTATTCTCTTTAAAATTACCTATTGAGATTGCTCTATTTTTCTCTATTTTTCTACCTTATTGTTCCTGCCTAAAAGACTATTTGTAAATCCAGTTGATTCCAGTTTAAGAAAAGGGAAAATTATTTTAGCTAGTTGAATTTGTACAATGTTCCACAGAGAGGCTACACCCAGTAGCCTCTGGCAATCCCCTTCAATCTGACCCTGACTTTGCTGATGTCAGTCACATCCTGGAAGAAATCTTGCATGTATGTATGATTTACTTTGCCACTACTGGTCTTGCAAGAATAGCCTAATCAAGTGAGTAACTATGTTTAGGAAAACCAAAATGAGACAAGTGGTGTTTCTAAAAGCTACTCTAAATGGGTTGCAATCTGAGTAGTATGGGTGTGATTTCATCGTCAAAAGCAATCATCAAAAATAGGAATTCCTGTGTTGAGAAGGAGCATAGTCTATCTCTGAGACACATTTCTTTGCTCCTACTTCAGAAATAGATGTCCCTGGCAGTCAGTGCTATGGTCATCAGCATTCATAATCATCAGCATAGCCTAATCTTGGGCAATGGGTAAACTATCCTTCCTTCCTTGTAAGTACTTATTTTACCTTCTGCTGTCTTCAGAACTGGGGGCATGAAACCACTCTGCCCCAGGACAGCTGTGTGAGCTTTCCATCCATGACCACCTTTGCCTTCTCTTGCCTCCTCAGAGCCTCTCTCCCGGGAGGTATCACAGCTTCTTTTCTCAGTACTGCTGCCTCTATGATTCAGTCTTCTCTTGGTTACGACAGGCTTGGCAGGATCTTGGTGGGAAGCAGTAGGACAGCCTTCCCCAAGGTCACACCTACGACAACCATCCTGTACTTTCACCTTCTTTTAGCAAAGTTTTAGTCACCAGGGCTCTGAAAGGCAAAAGTTATTAAAATTGTCTTAATTTTCATGCTATGCATTCCATTAACTGACTTATGGATCATTTGTTTCACGATATCTGACAATTATAATACCGATCATCAGTTTAATTGTATAATAGTGCAGACAGGGGACACTGAGGGGTGATTTTGTTAGGTGCACTGAAGCTTGTCAGAAAAAGACTTCCTGTATCAGTCTTGTTAGCTCAAATGTTCAAAACCTTGAGTCTGTCCTTCCATCACAGCCTAAAGCCATGAGATGAAAACAAACAAACAAACAAACAAACAAACAAATTCAGGCAATATTTTTATATTTCATGGTTCTGAAGTTTGGTTTTTAGTCTAAGAGAGTTTAAATTTTCCTTCACCATGCCTTCTGAGGAGCATATGCAATTCTTGACAGGCCACACAGTAGTGAATGAAGAGTTTAATGAATTGCTACTCACATTAAAGTTCTATATTGGTATTTTTGTCCCACGTCCTTAAAGCACAGTAGGATTCCCTTTCCTTCTGGATTCTGGGTTTCACTGGGATCCTATGTTATTCACAAAATGATAAAAATTGGAAAGGACCTTTGGAGGTTATCTTGTCCTGGCATCTTGAAGACATTAATCAGGACTGGACCCAGTAATGAGCCTTTGGGTGCACTGCTAGTTATTGACCTCCAACCAAACTTTGTGCCACAGATCACCAACCTCTTTATCAGCCTCTCTATGAGGATCTTACAGCAGGCAATGTTCATTATCTGGTCTATAGTCTTTACTGGCTTGTTTTCAGTAAACTCTGAAGTCCTGATAGTCAATGTCCACTGCTCTGCCCCCATTCACCAAGCCAGCCAATTCACAACAGAAGGTTATCAGGTTGTTTGGGCACAAGTTCCCTTCTGTTCATGGCTATTGCTGGCTGTTACTGGATTGCACAGGTCCCTTTGTCCTCTGTCTATCCAGTTTAAATCCCTCAGAAGTGACACCTGAGGTAATGCAGACAGTGATACCTTCTGTTACATCTGAACTTCTAGCAGTGTGGAGTTTGGAGACGGACTGATGAACATGGACCTGGAAAATTAGAAATCTGATTAACATGGCTCCTTTGTATGCCGTATCTGATGCCAATCCAAAGATGCCACAACGTCCTGGAAACGAATCTTGTTTCTATATCCTATAACTGAAGGGGCATAATAGTGAATTACAATAAAAAATTTTCAATTCATGCATTTGCGACAACTTCTTTTGTTCACACAAGGTTTTTGAGTATCTGTATTTTCTACATGCTTACATTGGAAAACAAAACTCCTCTGAAACAGCTGGAGGGAGAAAGAAATATCTTATCTTTCCCATGTTGTGTTTTTTGTTTTGAATATCTCATCCTGTAGTCCTAATGATCAGAGAAGAGGAGAGAGATGAGGTGGTAAAAAAGCTTCTCATTTACACACCTGGTTTTGGGAATCAGGAAAAACACATTTACTATGTTATGAGAGCAGGTGTCCATGTGGTGTGATTAATATATGGCTATCAGTACAAGAAAAACAAGGGGGTTTTTTTGTTCTCAAAAAAATCCCCAAAGACATAAACAAAAATATTTTCAATGAAGAAATAAAATGGATGAATTTGTGCATTCTAAGGAAAGCTTGAGGATCAGCATATTATCACACAAGAAAGCAAATATTTTTTGACAAAATCAGGACAGAAAATTATGTCTCCATTTCAAAGTCCCACAGTCCTCAGCAAGATAAACTTGTTCTCTTACAGTCTACAGCAGTATTCCCACCTGAGAGACGCATTTACTGATGAAGAGCAACTATGAAAAAGATGCTACAGAAGGCAGCATCATGCCACCCAGACTCTAACACTTCACAGCTTTTGAGAAAAGGTTCACAAAAAGGAAAGGAATGCAGCAAATAAAACAGTGCCTCTAATTTTCAATAAATGTCTGAAAGATAGAATATGTGAAGTGTAGCTGTTGTGAGAAGGACATCAATTTGAGAAATCATACATGATACTAGAGACAGCTGAAACCATGTTTGGGGAAACCCAGTGGTCTTCTCAATGCTCTGGCTCTGGCTTGGTTGAAAGTGAGTCACAGTTTTGCTGCACTAACCAGCAACATTCCTTGGAGATGCAGTTTTCATAAACAAAGGGCATTTGATTGTGGTTTTGGTTTTTTTTTGCTTCCAGAAAAGTATAACATTCTGGGGAGTTTTCCAGGTCAAGCTGAGGAGGCAGATGGTCAGTGTTGGCACTGTGGCCAGCCAGAGCCTTACAGAAATGGACCTTCAAAGCACTCATTTTAATGGAGGCTCCACCTGTGGTCAAATCTATTGAGAGACATTTTTATTTACCAAATGTTGAATGATTGAGTCACTGTCCTGAAAAATGATTGCACTTCTGTAATACTTTCATCAAAGAAAGCAAATAAGCTCTTCAGAATCATAGCTTTAATGACAGTTGTGCAATTCATACATTTTAAATAAAGTCCTAATTGGCTGGCTGTGAAGTAGAGAGTCGGTGCAATGAATGGTTTAAATGCAGCAATTACAGTATTTCTTATTCTTTGCCAATCTAAAATTAATGAAAAACCTTTCTTGCTGTGACCTTGACAAATGGTGGTGTAACCTTTTTCGATTCTCAGAGGGTGCTGAATTCTACCCTGTGAGAAAGTGATGTATAGGAATTGCAGCTGAACATTTATAATTAGTAAACTGAAACCCTGTGACAGGGAAGAAAGCTAAAAGGCACTGATTGGATTGAACATATATTAGACAGCATCCCCAAGGAACAGAATTGGAAGTTAGCTCCGAGTATTTTAATTTTCGCATACCTGATTATCTTTGGGCATCACTGAATCCTGCATTATTGAATTGTCTGCAAAATTGATGTAAACCCTCTAGAATTCACCCAAGGTGAAGTGTGATCTTGTAAAATATTGGGTATGTTTGACTCCTACTGCTCTGAGGAAATGCTTAACTCCTCAGGGAATGGGACAGAGAGTGCAGCTTCCCAGCACAGGGGCTGACATTTGCACTGGAGGTATTCCACCTGTCGCTAGCATTACTTAGGGGTTTTGACATGGATGTGCAGCATATTAAACCAGCTTTAAACCCTTTTACACTGCCAAGGTGGTGTGGGGGAATCTGGAATCTTCACATTCAAATTTAGTTTGGGTAAGTATCATTTCCATGTAAGTATAAAATAGTGCTGGATTACTAAAAGTGATTTGTTGATTTGACACCATGAATACTCCCAGGAGACTCAAAAATCCCTAGAACATTCTTTTTTTTTCCTGGTAGGTCACAACTGTGAGGCATAATGATTCAAGCTATGCTGTGTTTTATCAGCTCTATTTTTATTCCTTCTAAGAGGCAAAGAATCTTAGGGTGGTAGATAAACAAGAGAAACTACTACAGACATGTACTTTCCCCTTCATAGATTTTTTTGTTGCTAAATCCTATTTTCAACCACTGGACTGTTTAAATTGTCTAGGGTGTCTTACAAGTGATGGTAACATTTCTATTATTATTTCCTAATTTCTTGGATAACTAGAAAATTTTCAATGTCTTTTGAGAAGCTGAACATCTTGTGTTTTATTTAGCAATTCATACCCTGGCAATGCTCCTTATTATGAGTCCCACCTCCTTTACTCCTTTCTGATAAGCAAAGCAAGTGCAAATACAGGTCAGGAGAAATTATACCCAAATTCTCTGTCCTTTGCATGGAACATATGGAAATTTTCAGTGTAATTAAAGAGACTCTGAAAGGTTAGTGGAGCAGGTCTTTCTGACATTAATTTTTATGATATGTTAACTATTTTGCAAGTTCCTTTGATTTTAAATTAAAAATAGGCACTTTTTCTTTCTAATAGCAACTGACCATGTTGGTCCTTAGTTCTGTCACTAAAAAATCAGTCCTCAGAGAGCAAATGATTATATTTGTGTGAAAAATAAGAGACATTGAAATGAAATAAAATTTAAGTGCTTTTTGGGAACTTATCAGTGAAAAGTCAGGTGACTTTTCTTATGTTATTCTTTATTTTCCTCAGTTTTCAACTGAAGAGTGATTTTATTTGTATAATTCAATGTAGAAATTATTTCAGGCAGAGCTTTTAATTATTTTAGCAATTATTCACTGCAAGTTAAAATGGCAGAAATGGCTTGTGCTCTAATTTTGTTTCCTTCCATCTTTTTTTACCTCTCATACTCTCTTCCATTGGTATTCCTTAGCTTTATTAATGTCAGATTTTTTGATCGATGTGACTTTAACACTGGTTTATGGAATATTTTTAAGTACTTGGTTTTAAAATTAGCTGTACATGGAAAATAATACGAAACATCATCGTACCTTAGAAGTGGAAACATAATAAAAATAATCACTCTGCTGTATGATTTTTTTTTTACTTGTATGGAATGAATTTTCCTACTGAGTGTTTTTAACACTAATTGAGAAACGTCAAAAAAATATCAGTACAATGAGTAAAATGAATAGAGACTAAATTATTGAATCATAGTAACTGCAATCCTAGATTTTGTTAAATTGATGTAACAACTTCTGCATGAAGACATCTTTCAGATTATGTTTTTTTATGTAGGTATTTCCTTTCTAATGTTGCATACAAATCCAATTAAATGTCACTGGTATAACAACAAATTTTTATCAAAGGGAAATATTCACAGAATAGAAATCCTCAGTGGACAGAAACCTCTTTGAGCTGAAGTCAGAAGTGGCCAAGAGGCTCTGATGTTATAACTGGTTCTGGTACCTCTGTCAGCGCCTCAAACCAGCTTTGCATCCTAGATAAGATTCTGTAACTTTCCTGTAGTTTTGATGGAAACAGAACAGTTCTATCACATGGTACCAGCTGCTCATTCACACAGTTTTTCAATAACTGTACTGTCAGTAATAAATTCCACCAGTATTTCCACTCAAATTTAGTCCAACATCCAATATTGTCAAAGAAAATCACCCCAGACTACTTATGAGGACACTACCAGACCTTGAAAAAATCAAAATGTTTGCAAATTCTTCATTGTTTATGGATAATAATGTTATGAATGTTGACATTCCAATGACAAAAAAGAAAAGAGGTCTTAAATTCCTAAATTGAAATAGAGACCTTATTTCAAATTAGTAAAATTTGTACAAAAACTTCCTTAAAAATTCAACATTTAGCACACAAAATCTTAAAATAGTACTAGAATCAGGTCTTTGTTCTCAATTACAGCTTCCTGAGGAGGAGGTAGGGAGAGAAAAGTTCTGAGCTCTCTCCCTGGTGTCCAGTGACAGGATGCGTGGGAATAGCTCAAAGCTGCACCAGGATAGGTTCAGATTGAACATTAGCAAGTATTTCTTTACCAAGAAAGGGGGTCAAATACTGGAACAGACTTCCTAAAGAGGTGGTGGATGTCCCAACTCTGACAATGTTTAAGAAGTATTCGGACAATGCACTTAGCAACATGCTTTAATTTTTGTTCAGCCCTTGAGTGGTCAGACAATTGAACTGATTATTGTTGTAGGTCTATTCTATTCTATTCTATTCTATTCTATTCTATTCTATTCTATTCTATTCTATTCTATTCTATTCTATTCTATTCTATTCTATTCTATTCACTCTGGTGAAAACCTAGACAAGATTTGTTGAAGAGGATTGTTTTCTTTTTCTTCATTATGTATTACAGGTGTCTTACATGTTGGAGCCAACTCCTGTATACCAGGAGCTGGAGCAAACTCTCATCATTTGCTTTCTCTTCCTTTGGGGTGAGATACTGTGTCCAGAAAGGGACTGGCTAAAATTCATTGCTCCTTATTTTACCTAAAAGCCTAGGGAAATGATCAGACATTTCTAAAGCTCAGTAGTTTTAAGCCCCATGGAATGATAAGTAATACCACTTATTCTTTTTATGGCAAAATGAGTTTTTCCACTTCATTTCTCCACTGAAACTATTTACATAATGTCTGTGTTCTTTTATGGCTTGTACAAAAAAACAGTGCCATACTGAATTTGCATGGGCTTAGGGAGAAGGCTGAAATAGGAAAAAGTAATAAATGCATATGCCAATCATTTATCTTATTTTTAACCATCTCATACATTATAAACTTCATAGAAATTTCAAAGTAGTAATTTCTAACAGCTGAAGAATGCTTATTTCCTCATGAACTTTCAATATACTTCCATTTAACATTTAGTGGCTCAATTTTCTTTGTATAGGTCAAGAGGATTTTTTTGCATCTTGTCACAGGGAAAAGGGTACTTGAGTGGAAAAGGTGCACTCTCTATTATCACCACAGAATTTCAAGTACCTGAGCATATTCATTAGAAGCTGGAGGACTTTAGCAAAGATATGAGATATTAGAAAAAAACCTGCATATTCTTACTATAATAAGAATTGGTTATAGTCAAACTGATATAAAGGGCAAAACTCACATGCCAAGCATGTCTGAGTTTTAGTTCAGGTCTGCATATCCTACTTTATAGTATTTGCTAGTCTTTTAGAGAATTAATTGATTATAAGAAAAATTATATTGCAGGAGTCCCAGTGACACTAATGAGTTCCAGCTCCAGGCAGACATTACCATGTGATATCATGAATTATTTCATTCATGCTGGCATTGCAAAACCACAGAGCCCTCCATTCTTTAGTGTGGGAGTGCTGGGGAGAAATCTAGGGATGTGAGGAAGACAGAAAACTGAGTCTAAAGGTAAATGAGCAAGATATCTAAAATGAACGTTGTAAAAGGTTAAGTTCCTTTCTTGAATTTTGGATCCTTTAAGAAGATTCAGAAGCAGGCAAACTACTCCATTTGAAACTCTAAGTAAAACTCAGGTGTTTTGCCATCTGCCTAAGAATTTTAATATATTTCAGTATATAAAATAATTGATTTCAATAAAATTCACAACTTACAGCCCATAGAGACAGTTTTTCCCTCAAGTTTTGTCTAAGTTGGCCTTGAAAATTAAATTTCTCATTAGTTTTCCAAAGGATAGTTGACATTTAGGAATTAGTTAGAAATTACAGTTTTATTGCTCATGTTATTGCAATGTAATGTTCATTTGGAGAGAAACACAATGTCCTACTTAAGCAGACTGCATTTAAATTGTTCATTTTGTTTTATTCTGAAAAGTATTTGCATGATGATAAATGTATAAAGAATAATGATTTCCAAGGAGACATTTTCTCTATCCTTGAGTTAGACAAATGAGGGCCAAAGATGGAACAAATGGTCTGGGAAGATGCCATTTCTACAGCAAAAGAAGACACTGTTTTCTGAAGGATGTCTCCTTAGTAACAAATCACCGTCTGAGAAGGGATGAAGAACAACATGACTAAAAGGACTTAAATGTTAACCCAAATAATGGGGTTTTTCTGCAGCAGAATTATTACAGATGCCACAATGTTTCAATTTGATTGCTGAAGTCTTCATACATATCACTAACATCTTAATTTTCCATAACTTGCCTTGATTTTCTTGTGTCAATTGAAGTAAGAATGGAAACACTTCTAAAAATCTTCAGATGTGATAGTGCTCAACAGACCCTGCAGATAAACAGAGTCAACACTGAATGTATTCAGCTGGAATTGAGTGAGAAAAACACCTAGAGAAGTACCATTCCCTTAATCATCATGGTGGGTGCACATCTACCCACATGCACAAGTTTTTCTGACTTTCTTGAGACAAAGCTTCCACCATAATCATACTACCAGATCTGAGCTCCCTTGAAGGGAGCATTACCCACCAAATATAGATGAGACCAGACCAATAAACTTTCTTTGAAAAAGCAACCACTTGTCTTGAGAAGAAGCACTGGGAAGTTCCATATTTTTTGTATTTCAATATCTAGATTACAATGAAGTACCCTGTACACTTCTATTTCTAATAAAAATATAAATGTACCACCATGACTAAAGAGACACAGTAGACAGTGTCAGAAAATTAGACCCCAGATTGAAGGGAAGCTGCTATGGGACTTTCTCAAGGATTAATTTTTGAATGAATTTTTTATTGACCTTGACTTAAAACCAAGTAGTTTATCCATACAACTGCAGTATCATAAACACAAAAGGAAGATGGAGATGTCATATGAATAGACTACTGCTGTATTTGCAGGAATGCCAGAAGAGGGATCCAAAAAAATGGTTTCAAGGACAAGTATCAGAGAATTAATAACAAGAAAATTAACAATTAGGTCCTTATTTAGAAGTGACTGAGGAAGCCAAAGGCTAAAAGGTATACTATTTGCAAATCACCATCTGGAGAGTAAAGTTAATCTGTGGAAGGCTTGATGCTGTTGATGAGACTGCACCTGGACTCCTAAGTAAATTCTCAGCTCCTTCCCAAAAGGTGAATTCACATCTGAATAAGTACAGAAAAGATATTCTGTGACAAAAGGTGGAGTGGATAACTTTAGGAAGCCAGGAGACAGAAAGAGCATGGATTAAGCAGCAAGGCAAACTGGAATGTGGTCTTTAAATACATTGGGAAATACATGTAGAAAAGAAGTGTCCCCTAAAGTTAAAGAACAGGACTGGTGTAAAAATTAATACGGTCAGGGTGGAAAAGATTGGAGATCTCTAGTCAGAAGTGGAGTTACTTTCAAGTTACCATTTGAGGAGCTTGGGAGAGGCTCTTTAGAGAGATGTCTGGGTGGTGTTCTGTTCTGGAGCTCTCAGCAAAGAATGGACATGGACCTGTTGGATTGAATCCAGAGGATCAGAGGGCTGGAACGCCTTTCTTATGAAGACAGTCTGAGAGAGCTGGAGCTATTAAGTCTGGAGAGAAGGCTTCAAAGTGACCTTAGAGCAGCTTTCCAGCTTTCCCCCCAGAAGGGGGCCTACAAAACAGCTGAAGGGCTTTCTAAGGGCATGGAGAGATAGGACAAGGGGAATGTCTTTAAACTGAAGGAAGGCAGGTTTAGCTATGAGGAAGAAATCCTTCATTGAGGGTGATGAGACACTGGGACAGGTTTCCCAGAGAAGCTGTGATGCCCCATCCCTGGAATTGTTCAAGACCAGGCTGGATGGGACTCTGAGTAGCCTGGTCTAGTGGAAGGTGTCCCTGCCCATGGCCAAGGAGCTGGATCTAGATGAACTTAAAAGTCCTTTCCAAATTAACACTTTCTATGACTCTATGATTTTATGATAACTGGGATTGTACAAGTTTATTTTGGGTCCTATCCTCCATATCAGTGTATAGTTTTGTTTCTAAAGGGACAGGTCTTTTAATTTCATAAATCAAGACTTCCTCAATGTTGGGTGAGGGCCTGGTGGATTTGTATTTTAAAGAGAAGGAAAAAAACTCATAAACCTGTTCCCAAAAGGTGTTTGTCTTCTGCAGTTTCAGCTGTTAGCCTTTTTGTGTTATTGATATTCTTTAAGGAAAGATGATAGAAAATAATACAGTTGTTGCACATCAGACTACTCCAGAGTTTTCTGGCTGAAAAGAACAGAAATATAATAAAAAGAACAGTGGATATTTGTATTTATTATGGCTTTCTATGTTATTTCCTTTGGCTACATATCTGTCTAATGATAGATAACCCTTCAAAGCAATTTCACCTTTGTTTTAATTTAGATTTTAGTATGGACACTTATCTGAATTATCCAAGGTACTTGGATATGCATTACTGGACTGGAAAATTCATGTAAACATAATCTAATACAATTTCAGCTGCTTTTTGTTTCCAGAAACAAGATATTCCTTGTAGAAAATTTATCTGGGAGAAAGGGTGACCAGAGATAGCCAGAAGAGTGGTGACAAAAGTAAACAGGGGACTGCTATTCCTTGTGAGCTTTGTAAAAGTTGAAATTCTCATTGTTTATCTAACACAATTCTTAGTCACGATGTGTTTTAAAATGGAGGTACATCAAACTTTTTAACAGAATTTTGTTAATCCTCATCACTCATTCCATCAGCTAACAGGATGACGACGCTGTTTAACACGGATGGTACTTCTCTTCCAGCGTCTTTAATCAACAGGCAAACTAATGTCAGGCAATTACTTCTTTCCAAAGGGATACTGCCCAAGGAAGGGAGGTCAGGACAACTTTAGCACTCAGCTGGAAATGAAGCTTCAGACATCTAATGAAAAGATTTCCACACCTCAGTCAGAGACTATAAGCTCCTTATGCATTCAGTGAAGACAAAAGGACTCTTATTCAGATACCTACCTCATGAAGGGAGGGACATCACTTTAAAAGTGAAGATTACTCTCCACTATGGACAGATGAATTCCCATACAGTGGATGACACTTCACCCAGGAGGACAATGGCAGAAGGTTTCCAGCTTTGAACTTTGTTGCCCAGCTGTGTTTCATGCACTCAGGCTTGAAAGGTACAGCTAGTCACATGTTAGGAATTAAGGAGTGATTGTATTAAGCCATGTACAATAAACAGCTTTTATTCTATTGCACTCTTTAACATTTGCAAAGCACTTGATGCAATGGGAAAAGTCCTTCAGAATTTAAATTAGAATGAAAAAATTTAGTGTTCAGACTAATTTTAATGAATATGACTCTCCCATTCTGTAATAGAGTCCCCTAATATTGCTGGCATGTAAAGGTAAAGAAATGAAATATGAGAGAGTTACAGACTTTAAGAACCTTTTTTTAAGTCTGTGTCCAAAGACTGGTGTCCTGCTAACATGGTCATGGATTAAAATTTACATTAAGTGTTTGCTTAACCTATGATTTTTACAGCCTTGACAATGTATTTTTGATTAATGCAACCCTTCCAACCTGCTGGTCTTCTCTATTTACAATAAAATATTAAATTCACTAAAGCTACCAAGGAGTTGGAGATTTATGGATTTCAGCTCCAAAGTTTACAGGGAAAATAAATACTAATTAATTAATAAATAATAAGTAAATAATAATTAATATTTGTCTATATATTAGTCTATCCATAATTAATTAATAAGTGATTTATTCTAATAAATACAGATTCCTGTTAGATAACAGGAAATATGGATGGAGGAAGAGTGTTAACAAAGTTTTATAAATAGCTGTAAGGAGAAGATTGAAGGAAAAAGGGAGCACTTAAAACAGAACTGACTAATGACTGAGAAACTAAACCATAAAAGGAGTGGTTCTGGAAAGTGATGCTAAGATGCTGTTTGGTCTCTCAGTAAATTTGTTGTGGCATATGCCGAAAAAAAAACCAAACCTGCACTAACTTTAGAGAGGACCTGATAAGGTATTGTATTATTTTTTCCATTTGGTAGCATTGATTGCACAAACCTTCAGTTTTTCTACAGAAGCCTACATTTATTGTTTTCTATAACCTCATCTATTTACATATGGTTCCAAGGTGAAAGAATGAGCATGGAGTACACCATCCTCGAGGAATAGCAAAATTAAGAGTATTTTTTGGTGTTTCATAGTGGCCGGGATGGGCTGTTTCTCTCAAGCTGAAAGAATCAGTTTAGGAGCTGCTGATCCCGGGGGTTAGGTCAGTGCAATAGGCTTCTCCACATCAGGAGCACATCAATGTCTTATATTGCAGACCAGCAGCTTGAGGGACTGTAAAGATTTTTTCTTACTTTGTCAACACGGCAAGAAGATGCATTGGCTGAACAGACCCTTCTGAACTCGTGGTTTCATTTCCAAAGCACTGCAGACTTCTGTGGCTCCTTTGTGGTATCCACTAGGTGAAACTGTACTAGGACTTTTGCTTGGCATCTAAGATCTGTAAAAGTCCTCCTTGGAGCAACATGCAAGTTTGGCAGAACACTATGTTGAGTTGATTTTATACTGAATCTTCCTATACTAAGATCTATGTTCCTTTCTGATTAAATATTTGTCATTTTAATGATGGAATACGAACAGATGTGTTTAACTTTCATGGTTAATGATCTCTTTGTTTCTGCTCTTAATCCCTGCCTATTAGGCTAATGGACTCAAATTAGTACAGTGTTCAAGAGGCCATTAAGCACTTCTATAGGACATCGAATGCTAATGGAAAGTTGGTATGAGAATTCAAGCATTTTGCTCTTTCACTAACATATTTGTAGTTTTAATTTCTGAAAAAATAGCTTTCTATTTTAGAAGAGTTCAGAGACTAAAGGATGCCTTTAAAAAATTGCCGCACAACTTATTTTATCGTATATGTAAGAATTGATTTATGAAGTGTTCTCCTTTGTATGATTTTTAGAACATGATACTAACCTTAGAGTGGAAATTTTAAACTCTGGGCCTCTTGTCTAAAGAAACCAAACAGTTCCCCCAGACCTGAGCAATATCATTATTGCTATCATAAATAATCATTGTAGGCTAAAGCAATCCTAACCTGGAAAAGTAAAGTCTGTAATAAATATAATAAGCTTTACTGTGAGCTTCCAACAGGTAATCAGATTGTGAATTATTGTAATGAAACACAAGATGGTGAGGAATCACATCTCTTGACAAGTAGCTAAATGTCCACTCCCCACTCCCCTTGGTTATCATTTTGGTGTCAGCCTGTCTACTACTTGGAAAGACTATCCATTTCTCTTTACTACTGGCCAGCTGTCTAGGATGATTCCATATATTTGTTTACCAGCAGATGGTCTCGTAATAATTACTAGAGTTGCCAGGCCATTTATGCATAACCCCTTCCCTAAGCCACTGACCAGAAAAAACATTTTTTAAATTTTATCTTGCATGTGTTACTCAGAAGATGTACAAAGGCAATTAGAAAATTAAAGAAAATCCCTAACTGGAAAAAACCAAGAGGGAAAAATAGAACCCAAATGAATGACAGCAGACAAGCACTGCTCAAATGTAACAAGAAGTGAAGAATGACACCCTTTCTGGGTAAGTGAAGATTCATGAAATATCTGGTTCCAGGGGGTAGATTCTTTCTGGTCCTGCATCCTATGTGTTAAATTTATACACATTTCATGCATCCTAATGTCCATAAGTGATAAGAGAGGAAGTGTTGGATTCAGCCCAGTTCAATAAAAACATATTAAATGGTTTCTATAGCAAAGCAGTGAGTCCACTGCAGCTTGGAAGTCTATAAAATCTTTAATGTTATGGAAAAGGTGAATAGGTAATGTCACAGCAAAGGAACTCCGTGAACAGCAGAAATATGAGGCTAAAACTGAAAGTGTTTTCATAGAACATTTTGCTAACTTACAGAGATTGTTGTCAAAGAACAGTGGCCAGTCCAAAATTAAATAGATTCACAAAGAGAGCAGACAAATTTTTGGAGAATGGTTTTGTAAGTGGGTGTGAAACACAACCAGGTAGAGGAAATAATTGTCTGCAGTACTCTAGAGCTCTGATTGACAAAAACTACAAGGGTTTCTAATGCAAGCTTTGTCCTCTACAGACCTGTCAGAGATTTCTTCTCTCTAAGCTAGACATTGCCATTCCTGATTTCCTCATAGAGATGACAGGTTGAACAAAAAGGCTGTCCTTGATTTTGGGAGCCGAGGAGCAGACCTAGAACATAGCATAAAATAATGAATCAAAATGATTCTTAAAATGAATCAATAAAAAAATGAAATAGATTGGAAGAACAGATTGAAAATGAGGAAATTGTAAAGGATTATTTCACACTGAAGCTACTTACAGATAAAAGACTATTGGAATGACCTTGAGGAGGTCCAAAGACACAGGAATCAGTATTTCTGAACCCCACATGGAGAGCAGAGAGAAGCAAGGTAGAAGAAAGATGTAGTTAGAAGCTTGGGTGAAGCCTAGAGGAACCTGATAGCAGTAGAAGGACTTAAGAAGTCTAATGCCCTACAAAAGTTTGGACATGGCCTGACTGAGCCTGACTGGGCTTTCTGCATCAGGGACAAGAGCCTAAAGGCATTTCTTAGAGGAGGGCTGAAACCAGAAACATTATACCAGAGTTAGCAATGAGCCATCCCATCAAACACCTGCTCCAGGTCCAGGGCCTGGAGGGAATGCAACAGACACCTCGCTACCCAGCAGGGGGAAGAGTCTCCTGACTCGAAAACAAACAGTGGGTGACACTGTGGGCATAGAGGAGAACTCAGCTCACCAAGGCTGAGAGCATTCTCCCTGGTGGAATGACCCTTATCGTGCACTTATGGAGTGCACTGAGAGGCACTGAATGCCACTTCCTCGAGCTGTGCGCATTTGTCTTGTCAGGCAGGTGTGGAAGCAACCCACCTGAAGGACAACCTGGCCCACGTGAGACCATGAGAAGGCAGGAGGTCACCAAGTGTGGCTGAACTCTGCTCTTGGGCTGCCAGGGGTGGCAAACAGGTTGGACAGTGCCCCATGGCCCCCTTTTGAGAATTCACTCAACTAAGAGGGAATTCCAGCTGAACCTGTTCTCCTGCTCCCACCTGTCAAAGCCTCTCCCCCAGCGAGACTGACTGGCTTTAGGGCCAGCAGGTCCCCCAAACACTATGGACCCATATCAAGAGGCCAGAAGACTCTGTAAAGGGGCTTGTGATATTAGTTTCAGGGCCTATTGAAGGTAATATACATTTGGATATGGTTTTGCAGGACCTGTGGTCATTCAAGGGACCTATGGATATTCACGTAAGTGTTTGCAGAGAAAGATCACCTTTAGAAATCTCTTAAACCTTTTGCTGTTAGCATGCTTCCTCACTTTTTGGCACTGACAGAGACAATTTTTTGGACTAGAGGTTGGATCTGAGGAGTTCGTCAGGCATGAAGTGAACTGACTCCCTCTTTTGCCTTCAGCAGTGAAATAATCAGATTGCTTTCTAGTCTAGAGACCCCAGCAACTACAGCCTGCAGCCTGAACTCACCACTGAGAGGACAAATAGAGCTCTCTTTTCTCCACTGGCCCTTGCTCTAGTCCACCAGTTTCACTTCTTTCTTAAATTGTTTCCAAGATAAAGCTATGAAATGAGGTAACCTTCATACGATCAAGTTTATTGGCAGCACTAGTCCTTGTGCACTAGTCCAGTAAATCACGTCCTATGCCATTTATCCCATGCAAAATTACAGGGACTTGGGTGGGCACGTCTCCCTGGAATACATATAGTGAAGTTTTGTCTGAAGTTTTGTTCCCAGGGAAACCTAAGGAAGAGGTTCAATAGCAACGTTGTTGAGAAATTATTTCTCCCTAACTTATGCATCAGTCCAAGGTCTTGCTTTCAGCCAGGATATGAGACTTTTACACTGAAAATATCTTCTAATGCTTAAAAATATGTTTTTTTCTAAAAAAATAAGCATTTCTTTCTGTGGATGCTGCATATTTATTTTAAGCTTGTTAAAATGTGTCATATTCCAGTGACTCAGCACAGAACACTTTCATATTTGAAGATGTTTGGACAGTTGTGTATTCAGTTTGCATGGCATGGTTTTGGTTGCAGGGGACCAAAGAAGCTCCCAGGAGCTTCCTCTGTGTCAGAGAGAGCCAACACCAGATGGCTTCAGGACAGACCAAGCCCCTGGCCAAGGCCAAGTCAATCAGTGATGCTGGTAGCACCACTGGAATCACAGGTTCAAGAACAGGACTGGGATGAGGGAGAATGTACATGGAGAGGAGAGTGAGAATGTATGAGACTTGCAGACACCAAGGCCAGTGAAGAAGTTGGAGGATGTGCTTTGGGTGCCAGAGCAAAGATTCCTCTGCAGCACATGGTGAAGACCATAGTGAGGCAGGATGCCCCCTTACAGCCCATGGAGATCCATGGTGGACCAGATATCCAGCTGCAGTCTCTGAAGGATCCCACGCCTGGTGAGTGCCCAAAGAAGGCTGTAACTCAGTGGGAAACACGTGTTGGAGTAGGTTCCCTTTCTTCATGTGGATCAAGTGCACCTCTTTGCTTGGTGTCATGTGCAGCCTTGCTGAAGGAGCACTCAATCCTTCTATGTCACTAATTAAATAATAATATTTTAAATAATATTTGTCACAGTGGGGACTTTTGAAGGGCATCGCTTGTTAGTGGTTTCCATTTGGATTCTGAACTATCAACTGTAAAACTTTGGATTCGGCCATCCAGCCAATTTTTTTATCCATCAACAGTTCATCTATCAAACCCTTATATGTCCAATGTATTGGCAAGAATGCTGGGAGGGACAGTATCACAGGCCTTACACAAGCCCAATTAAATAACATCTACAGCTCTTCTCTGTCCACTGATGCAGCCACTCTGTCGTAGGAGGCCATAATATTGCTGGGGAACAATTTGCTCTTGGCAAAGTCCTGTTGGCAGTCTAATTACCTCGCTGTCTTCAATGTCTTTCCATCTATCTTCCAAGAGGATTTCTTCCATGATCTTACTGGGCATGGCAGTGAGGCTGACTGGTTGCTAGCTCCCAGAAGCCCCCTTTTTACCCTTTCTAAAAATTGGTGTGGCATTTCCCATGTTCCAACCACTGGGGCTTTCTTTTTGGTCTCTGGGAGTTACTATGTTTATAAACAGGTAATCTGAGGACACATAATGTAATACCAAAGGACGTAATTTCTGTCAATAGCTTAAGTGAGTAAGTCAGTTTATAGAATTCTTTCACTATATTCAGAATTCTTTACATCGGAGCTAAAACTTCTAGATAAGTTTTAGCATAAAAGATTTAAAATGAAATGTTATACATACGTACATATATATATATGCATGTTTTTTCAACAGACTAAAAACTTTGCTGGTAAGACAGGTAAAGAGATGATAAAAACTAATAGTGCACTACTGAGAATGGACAATCTGAGCCATTCCAGGTAAAGGCTCATTTCCCCAGCAGGGTTTTGGGGTTGTATTTACTGCTCGAATGCATTGCCTGCTGTGTTCTGTGACTACTGCAATAACAGCTCCTGCTGGACTCTACTATAAACATTTCTGATCAATCAACACCGGCATCTTCCTGTAGCTTTGCTATTAAAAAGTGGAGGAAATTTTTAAAAAAAAGGCCATTCATGTAATTAAAATAATACTAATAATTTGCAAGGAGCACAGTTTAAGGCAAGTCACTAAAAAGCCTATTTTCTTTCAAAAGTTTGGGATAATGGGATGCTACTAATTGATAGTTTTAGGCCTCCCAGGTTTGTTTGCAGAACCTTCTTTAGTGCATTACCAGTAGGTTTGCAATACATTCAAGGCAGAAAAGCACATGTATTAAATGGGTTCTTTTTGTGTTGCATCAGTGAGTTCATCTGCATGCATGAAAAAATGTCCTAAACATCGTGATCATCAGTGGTGCATAGTAAGGACTGGAGACAACTGCTGTAAAAAGCAACTTGTTCAAAACTTAACATCAACTTCACTGGAACACCACACTCTCAAGTTCAGAAAGTGTGATGTGACAGACTATATGAGGCACAAAATTCTTATGAAAGACATAAATTAACCTGAAATTACTAATATTTTTTTTAACTGCAAGGATTCATGCTGGAATTCCTGTAGCATTCATGCATTTGTAGAACAAAAGTGCTTTTATGTGACCAGTGTGATCAATCTTGAAATAAGCAGTGCTGTTGAAGTGTACCTGTGTAATTATATGTATATTATGTCTGCAAAATGTGAACAACTGAAGAATGTGACAGTCAGCTTGTGCTTTTGAATGTGCTGCAAGAGCTGAATTAATACAATTAATTATTCTGTGTTATCTGCTTGGTCACAAATTCTTCTTGAAATTTCATGTTCGTTTTGCTTTACATATTGCCCTAAGTACAGATGAGGATGCAGATATATTTTTCTTGTTCTTCTGGATGTTCTTAAATGCCAGTTCTTACCATCTTTTGAAAGTGTGGCAAAAATCAACTGAGGATGTTTGGGGCTGAATTTTCTGAATATCTGAACTGATTGCTAAATGATTCAGTGCTGAAGTTTCTCATGTTGATAGACTTGACATTTTTCTATGTAATTTTCTTTAGACATGGACTCATAGTAGGAAGGTGATGGCATAATCAGAAAGTAAATTCCAATTAAAGGAGCAAACACTCCAAATTTTTTTCTCATTGAGGAAGAAAGATATTTAAACAAGAGCAGGAACTATGTGAATGCAATATGGTAATTTCTTGTTGCAGAGGAAAAAGTAGTATAAGGATTTTGGATTACAAGGAAAGCAAGTATCAAACAATAGAATAATAAAGGTCAAAAAAATAAACCAGCCAGAGGTCAGTTAGGATACATAAAACTCACTGCAGTTAGCAAAAAATAAGAGATTCCACAAAAAATATCTGGCCACGGGAACATCCCAAAAGTAGTTGATTAAAAATCCACAATGTGAGAAGAGGAAAGCAAGACAATATAAAATGTTTATTGGTTTAAAGACATTGACACTCTGGAGGGTTGTCACATTACCCTAGCACTGAACTTAAACCTGCAATAGCACAGAACTTCTCACCAACATAATCTCCCCAACATAATTAGAGCCTCATTTTGAAATTTTTGCTACCACAAGTTTTACAGAAACCACATGGTTTCCAGACCATCTGCATTATGTAAAACTTGTAGAAAAAAATTTCAAAATGAGGCTCTAATTTCCAAAAGCACTTTTTCCACCTCTGTTTGTGTTTTCAAACTACCTTTCTTTGTATATGTCTGGTTTGTGTAGCCTCCTCTTACCCTTTTCCTGTGAGAACAGATTGCAAAAGATATGGAGCAATGATCCTCCTTGGTGTGAATAAAAAAGCACTTGCATCTTTGAGAGCTGGGTGGAAAACTGAGCAAGCAAAGTGAAGACAAGTGCAAGTTAAGTATTGTAAGAGTAGTAACCCCAATAACATCCAAGAGTGTGTCTATATTAAGCCTTAACTCAGAGCTAAAGTTAAAGCAAAATTATATTTTCTGTTCTTGAAACAGAAACTAGTGTGACAATACTGAGTACAAATCTGATCTTTCACTAAGCAAACAACCCTAGTTTACTTTAGGTTTTGGGAAGTGCATGCAGGCTTTCAAGCACTTTGGTCACCAAATCATTGCATGTGACAGCATCCCAAACCCTCATAAGTAGGTGCAAGAGAATAATTATTTATATTTTCTTGTTTTTCTCACACATATTTTGTGACTTCTCTACTGGCCAAGAAAATAAGAAGGAATGTTTCCGCTAACTTCAATTAATGCAGGAGTGTTTTGTGTACATCAATTTGCTGTAGTGGTATATTGTGCAAAACTGCATGATTTCCTTTCAATTTGCCACATCCCACTGGGGTTACATAACTAGAGCTTTCCAGTAATGATATATAATGAATAATAGTAAAACTTACAATTAAAAAACTCACACCTAGTGATTTCTGATACTCAAAAGAATAATCCTAACACAACCATCCCAGAAAACAGCATGAGACAACGACATAGAGTCTTTATAGACAAAACAGCATTTCTTCATTAAATATCTATTTTTTGCTGCCTTTTAAGTTCCACTTTGTAAATTAATATGTTCAGGAGAAAACCTAGAATTTGAAGGTATAATTTACATGGGAGAAAACCCGGATTTTGCCTGCAAGTTTTCTTGCTTTATTCTCTTCTCAGTCTCTCTCAAAAGTAAATAATCTGGCTGAATTTTTAGAGCTGGAAACACAAGATTTAAGCCCACTTTAGTCTTCTTTTTATCCTCATTTTCACACAATTCACTTTGCATTTAGCCTAGCTTCCTTAGGTGAAGTGTTTTTGCTAACTCATCTGCTAACATTGCATGGGTAGTGAATACATGTCAGAAGCTTCTCTAACACTATATGTATTGTAGAGGTGTTAATTAGATATTGATTGTCCTGACACTATTCTTCATTTTAGCCTTTACACTTTCAGGGTTGTTTATTCATTTGTAGACAATCTTCTCCTTCATCATCTACACCAAGATAAGCAGAATGATGGGGTCCCTCTCCTACAAAAATAGCCTGAGAAAGATGGAGTTGTTCACTCTAGAAAAGAGATGGCTCCTGGATGACTTTATTTCAGCTTTCCAGTACTTGGGAGAGCAAATTTTTACACAGGCAGATAATGATAGGACAAGGGGGAACATACTGGATGATAGGAAGAAATTCTTTATTTGGACAGTAGTGAAGTATTGGAATGGGCTGCTCAGAGAAGTTGTGAATGCCTCATCCCTGGAGGTGTTCAGTGCCAGGCTGGATGGGACTTTTAGCAACCTGTTCTAGTGGAAGGCGTCCCTACCCATGGCAGGGGTGTTAGAACAATATGATTACAAGATCCCTTCCAACCCAAATTCTATGATTCTATGATTTTCTTCGTCTATTTTCATAATAAATACTACTGCAAATGAGAAGTGAGTCTGTGGTAAAGGAGATGATAAAGTTTATCATATTTACCATAGTTAGCAACTCACCTAGAGCAGCCTTTAAACAATTTGGGTTGTCCTTCTGAATGTATACCAGTACCTCCTGTACCCATAAAGCTCTGCAACTCTGTGCATGCAACTTGGTGGATATGCTGCTCTTCTTTAAATATATTGCATATGTAGACACACTTTTCACTACAGCTCATCAGACCTGATAATTGCGTTTGAAATTCTTTTCCATCTATATTTCATAGTCTTAAGAAGAAAACATGATGATTTAAGTGAAAGTGATTAGCTAGAACATGTGAATCATCTAGTGAACATACCCAGAAATTCACTCAAGGCAACAGTTTCAGCCATTTTTAATTGGCAGTCAATATATGCTGCCTGAGAAGATGCACACCCATGCAGTGAAGTTAGTCTTACTGAAAACAAGCCTTCTTCTTTTAGCTACAATTTGCAGACCTTTCAGAAGTAATCCATGCTCCCAAGACTGGATGGTTTACAGATTGAAAATCCTTCGTAAAATCAATGTCTTCAGACTCAGTGGATAAATATAACTCTATTTTCTTTAATAATAGAATGGCAAAGTAATGAAATACTGTGAAATAATTGACTAGGTAATTCCTTTTTTTTTTTTTTTTTTAGAATGGGCTTTTTCTGGAAGGACCTACTCTGGTCTCTTGATTAGGTTGCTTGAAATCACTCTGATTAGAATAGCTAATTGAACATGACTAAATGATGAGTCAGACCCGATAGGAGTCAATGATAAGACATGCTTGCCAGGGAAGAAAATCAGATTCTGGGAAGTATTAATAGCAGTGTCATATGCGAGACATTGGAGGTAATTATTCTGCTCTATTTGGTTGTGGTGAGGATGCAGGTGATGGTAGTCAGCCTGGTGCAGGCGCCTTACATAATGGATGATAACAAATTGAAGGGTCTGGAGGAAATACAAAAGAGCAAGAGAGGTTTAAGCAGTATAAACCTGTTAGGAAAAGTGAATGTAGGATTATTATCTTAGTTATATAAGGCACTTTTGTTGTCACTTATTCACTGATGAGAGGAGAAGTAAACAGGTTCTACCACAGCCATGGCTGTGCCTGCTCTCCTGAAATGTGTGTATTTGACCCAGGGAGGCATCCCTGGCTGCTCTCTGTGTGGTGCAGGCCCATGGGTGCTGCCTGGGGCTCTACTGCAGTGCTCAACGCTTGAAGCAAATTCTGTCTCAGCTCCTATCCCACTGCATGTTGCACCCACTTATTTCCACGTCTCTATAGCATGACTTTCAGGTCCATTTCCACCTCATATACTCCTGCCCCTCAGTGTGAGCTCCTGCCTTGGGCTGGCAGTGATGTAGCATCAGTATCTGTGTGGAAAAAACCCAAAACCCACATCCATGTCAGTGCCTAGAATTTCTGGGGGACACACTGCTCTGTAGTCCCCTTCAAGGCACACCTGCATCCTTATGCAAAAATGTACAATTGAGCTTAAAATAATCTGGACTGGGCTCATTCTCAATAGTCCAATGAAAGAACTGCAGACAAAAAACCTCCTGTGTTCATGAGACTCCCACAGAATGCAGGAGAACAGCCATGTCCCAAGCTGACCTTGTGCCCCCCTGCACAAGGAGAAGAGCAAGTAAGTCATCCAAAGAGCTGGACCAGATGCTGATCTAGTGTGTACATGACATGTGTAAGCAACTTCTGTTTCTTTGCTGTAGTTTTCTTGGAATAAGTGGACAAAAAAATGTGGGTACTGTACTGAAAATGCAAAACTCCTTTGAGAAGAGACTTGTATCCTCCCTCCACAAGGACCTACTTATTTAGATGAAGCAGTGGTTAAGCACAGTTCATTTCCAATGCATTTCTGCTAATTACAGGCCTCTCCCAAGGCCTCTATCCTCTTGGGGTCCTTGTCAAGGGTGATGAAAGCCAGCCCATGCTGACTGGTACACACATCCATGGAAATATTGCTTCAGTGTGTTTTGGGTTTTCATGGCAACATCTTGGTAGGGGCAGAGAGGAGGTTTTTACAGAGGTGACTTCTGTGAGAAGCTGCTAGAAGCTTCTTCCTGTGTCCAACAGAGCCAGTGAGAAGAGGCTCCAAGATGGACACACCGCTGCCCAAGGCTGAGCCCACCAGTGGTGGTGGTAGTGACTCTGGGATATCATTTTGGAGAAAGGGGAGAAAAAACTGCACAACTCCAGCCAGAGAGAGGAGTGAGTATATGTGAGAGGAACAGTTCTTCAGACACCAATACCACAGAAGGAAGAAAAGCAGGAGGTTCTCCAGACACCAGAGCTGAGATTCCCCTGCAACCCATGGTAAGGCAGCTGTGCCACTGCAGCCCACAGAGGTTCAGGGGGGAGTAGATACCTGCAGTCCCTGGAGGTTCCTGTGCCAGAACAGGTGGATGGTAAAATAAAGTTATGATTCCATGTCAAATCCATGCTGGAGCAGGCTTCTGGCAGGACATGCAAACTTGTGGAAAGAGGAGCCCATGCTAGAGCAGGTTCTCTGTAAGAACTTGTGACCTCATGGGAGATCCATGTAGGCAGACATATGCCACCATAACACTGCCCTCCTTATTTCTGCCTCAGGTGTGGAAGCTGGAAACACAAAATGTGTTCTTAGGGCCACACGACACCGTGTCTGTGCCTCACAGGTGCAATAGCTGACTCTGCATCAGAAAAGGTCTGTCACTGCTTTGAATGTCTAAAGCAGCACTGGGCTTTGTCCCAGTTGCTTCATGGTAAAAGTCTCCTTTTCACAGTTGTACCTGAGACATGATGTCTATAAATAACTCAGCATTGATTTTAACCTTTTCTAATGTCTAGTAATGATGGAAGTTTTTTTTTTCTCCATTTTTTAGTCTTTTGAGAAGCTTCGCATGCTTCTTTCCTAGTGTCAGTGTTTGAGATTATTTTCCTTACCTCAGGAAGATTACATTGAATTTCTTCACATATGAATCAGTATGAATCAGTTCTGTCTTTTTGCATGTTCAAGGCGTTTGACAGCCTGGAAATTGTATCCCCATTCACTCTTTTCTGATACCTTCCCAGTTTTACAAGGTTTCTCAGTTCCATTTTCAGAGCAGTATTGGATGTGTAATGCACAGACACACCCTCTCTAGCAGCTCTGAATTATTCTCTTTTTTTTCCCTCATGCAAATAAAGTAATCTTTGACTTTCATCATTTCTGCTTTCTATCCCAGACACTGAAATTGTTGCTGTGGCTTTGAGGCAGGCCAGTGAACTGCCTTGTGGACTGCAGGGACCTTAGGGTTAGGTAATGGAATAGAGGATACAGGAGGCAGATGCTGTATGTACAAGTATTCAGATGATTCATTCCTACGTTTTTGGGAAGATTTAGACAAGAGATTACCTGCATGAGCTACCTGACTGGCATATACAGTTGTGAGACAGACACAACAAAATGTTTCAGATTTCAGTTTTATTCTGACTCCAACAAAAAAAAAAAAAAAAAAAAAAAAAAAAAAAAAAAAAAAAAAACCACCCAAAAAAAAAAAAACCCAAAGGGGAAAGAGTAAACAGGGACATTTTATAAAAACCATAATTTTTAAGAAAGGCTTGCTTTCTATACTTGAACTGAAAGCTCATTAATAGCAATGGAGTTTCGGTAATGAAGCTAAACTATAGAGGTTAACATTTCTTTAATAATATGTGCTAAAACTTAACATACTGTCCACCCACCACTAGTCTCTTATCTCAGGCTAGGTACTTTAGACTTTTTTTCCTTGTTATTAAAGATGCTGGTTGACTGAGCCAGGATACTATTCCACTGTTACAGCAAGTTGGTTTGGAAAACAATGATAAATATGGGGACCTTCACAGCTCTCCATGTGAACCAATGATGTAATAAAAGAAACACACCAAAGAAATAAATACATTTGAAGGGAGAAAAGAAGGCCTAAGTAGCCTGCCAAGGACCAAAATATTACAGAATACAAAATGGCAGAATTTTTCTCCCTTTGTAGAGGTAACTCTGATTAATACTTGATGGGGGTGCTAGGCACTGCAAAAATGTGGAAAGAAGGAGACCAGAAACTCTTCAGTCAAAACATGATATTGAGTGCTCACTTTTCTTTTATAGAATATTTACGGATGAAAAAATGTAGACAATGTTTTACATCATTATAAAGTTAATTGTTACTAAAATATCTCTTAAAACATTCCAGCCTCCTTTAGAAAGCCTAAATACTCTTTATTAATTGCCTTTTTCTGAATAATTTCTTTGCAATTTTTCACTTTCAGTGGCATCTTCTTGAATCAGCAAGCTTTAAAGTGATAAAACTGCAATGGAACAGATTTAATAGAATAGTGCAGATAAAGATGCTTCACTGTTTTGAAATGACAATTATACTAACTTAGCCATTTCTAATAAAAAACTTTTTTCCTTGACCCACCAAACCATCTTTTCTTAGGCAAATTGACTGCAAATGAACACACAGCTTAATGAAACATATGACTGCAGTTTTTTTACTCTTTATAGAAGTTTTTTGTTCTCTTAACCACTTCAATTTTCCTGTTGTCCATTCTCACAGGCTGAACAAGGGACCAATATCTGTTGGAAAGAAGAAGAAGAAATTACAGATATAACTTTCTATAACCAAATATGAGCTATATATATTGTCTTCCAGAGAAAAATATTTGCTTTGATTTTTAAAATGTCTATACCTAACTTTCCCTATCATATATCTTGCTTCTAGGACTGTGACATTTAATGATATTTTGAAAAAGTTTCAAAGATGAGTTTCAGAAAGCAGATGTAAAAGAGCAGGCACTTTCCAGAACACATCCTATTTTCCAAGTGCGTCTTAGTAACTGTACTCAGGTCACTCTGATAATTCACATCATGGTTGGTTTGGGATCTGATTTGTATTTATGTATGAGTACAAACTGAATTGGTTTGTTTCCTGAAATCTCTGAGAGTGATAGAGGAGCCATAGTTTCATATTTGCTGTCAGCTCTAAAAGCTCTTGAAGGTTGATAAGAAAAGAATGAAGTTTACCCTGCTATTGCTTAGGCTGTTCAGGTCAGATACTGGAGATTAGTTGTATTGAAAGCATTCTATGTGAAATCCATGGAGAGGCAGTAGTTTTGCAACCACATGAATAAAAATTGTCTCTAGGGACATTACATGTTTTAAATCCTTGCTAGTACCAAGGGGATCTCTTGAGTCTTAACTGGGAGCTGGAAGAAATTATATGGAATGAAAATGGTGTCAAAGGAAAATAAAAAGCATGTTTAGTCTAGTGCCTTTCCCAGGGGATATCACAAAACAAAGATCTGAGTCTAATCAGTTTAAAAAAATGTCAGTTTCAACTTCCAGTATGATGCTAGAATATAGGTATCTGTATCTTTAATAAAGAAGCTTCTTTTTGTCTTCTACATGTTTGCAAAACGTCCTTAATCTCTATTAAGTAGAGAACATTTGCAGAGAAATACTTTCCAGCAATTGACTTAAAATTTCATTGATTGTTTCCTCATTCTGTCTTCCTTGATCTTTGAGCAATTGCTGACTAACTGAGGCTCAGTGCGTAATATATGGTTTGGACCTTTCAAAGATATCTTGGCCTCCAAAAATCCTGTCCAGTCTGGGATCTCAGATTAGGCATTCCTATTTTTGGCAGAAGAGACTGGTCTAGAGATAGAAAAGGAGTATTGTCCAGGCAAAAGTGTGACCTCAAGGACTATCTATACATCAAACTTCCAGAAAAGATTTCTAAGTTTAGGGGAATTCTGCTTTAGCTCTGTAGTTTTAAAAAGTGTTATTTATCATTTGTATATTTATTATACTTATTTATATTTGGTCTTATGAGTTCCTAAAATTGATATGTGTCCTAAGCAAAACATATTTTTTACCTCTATTTTCTTTATTCTTGAGGTTTAGCGTTTGTATGTTTTTCTTGCTCTTTGTTTTGGGTTTTTGGCTGTTTGGTGGGATGTTTTGCTTGTTAATTTGAGAGAATTGAGTTTTGCTCAATGCAGTAAACACATGCTTGATGCACTATGGAATCATTCATGCTTGCTATAGTTATTTTTACCAGGAGTCCAAGGCATGTAATGAATAGTTTTGCATGATATAGCCATCATTATAACCCCTCCATCAACTACTCATCCCCCTACTCCTGAAAGAAAAACAAATCTATTTGAGAAAGGTGGAAAATTGAAAATATTACACAGGGTCTCTTAAAGCCCATTAAAAGGCTTTTGACAGGTCCAGAGCATCAACATGTCCCTGCAATCCTGATCTTTGTCTCTAGATTTTGACCTTAAATTTGATTTCACTTTTTTCATTGCTGAAAATCCATCTGTAGTCAAAAACAATGTGTTTCCATTTTCAGCTACTAATGATCAATAGTCTGGCTGAGCAAGTCTTACCTTTAATTGTACCATCACAGTTTGCAAGGTTATAATTTCCATTTTCAGGTCACGCACTTTTATTTTGAAGATACTTGCTAAGTAATTAGCTATTTCCCTCATATAACTGACAGAATGTGATAATGGAAGTTGCCACTGGTTAATTTTCATCACCTCTAAGCTTCCAAGCTCCTTATTGTTTTCACAGTCAGCTAATACACTTTGCCAGCAAAATGAGTCCCATAATTTATTTATGGGCAAAAGAATAGCTGCTATTGAGTGATGGTTCACATCTCATCACATAGAAAGGCCTAATTCAAGCTGGTCAGCAAGTCTGCTCTTTCTGCCTTAGCTACTCCTCACCTTTCTGACTGTGCCTTGCAGGAGTCCTCAAGGACCCCTGACCCCTGCCTGCACCACAGCTCTTCCAGCAGCTTTTGTCCCTTCAGCACCAAGTGTGTGCAACATGGGACATTGATTTGGCTAGTAGGAAACTCTTAAGCAGCTTTTTTCCTTCCCACACCTTTGCTTGAAACTTGAAATACATAAAGCCTTCTGCTCCTCTTTCTCTAATCTTTGCACGCCAAAGTTACACGGAGATAGTTAACATACAGCGTTTTCTTTACAAACTTTCTCTTACTTTACGATATAGCTTCCTTTTGGCAGAGATACCATGAAAATATGGAAGCATACCACAAGCTAAACAACTGTGTTCAGACCTGAAGATAGGCTAAATATCTGTGATGCAGGCATGTCCATATATTTTCCTTTCTCTCTGCCAGAAGGGACCTGGGCACTCCCCTGTTAGAGGCTCCTCTCTTCTCTGGTGCTCTTGGAGAAAGGACATATAGGGGTTTTCCACCTTCTATGTCAATCTTACATAAAGGTCTATGAGATGAAACCCACAAATTAGGGTTTGAAAATTGGTTTATAATCAGCGCCTCACTGTAGAGCAAACCCAGCTTGAGCAGGTGCACACAAGCCACCACTCTGTGAGCCAGGCATTGATTTCTTTCTGCTTTAGAGAGGGCATCAAACTGCAGAGTGCAGCACATACAGAGAACTTGATGCTACACTTTTCTCTCCTGATGAATCTAACAGACAATTGCTAAAAAAAAAACCTCCCACAGCTTGCATGCTTTTTGAAAATGATTCCACTTTTGTTGTTTGGCTAAACAGTCCTGGCTGAGGTAGCAGTGGCTTGTAAGACTTGGAATCAGCCAGAAAATCTAAATGTTAATTGGTTACAGCTGAAATTTGAATTCACAGCGAGACAGAAAGTTGACCTTTAAGTTTCGTTACCCTTGAATAGCTCTCAGCCTTGGGAAAATGTACCACTGTCAAAATGTTACTTTGTTCCCCGAAGTTGTGCTAGAATTAGAAGCTGTTCAAAAGGAGGCTAAAGTATGCCATAATCATGGAGTAGTCTTATCACAGTCTGAATTAATGCAAGTTCAGACACAATCACAGTGAAGTTTCAGGAATATTAGGTGATAATTGTGGAGAGTCAGATAATTACTTCAAGAGGTCAGATAACCTATGATACTCAAATATTGCGCCTGTCTCATTAAAACTTCATCTGGAAGAATCACAATATCCACTTTTTCATGATTTAAGGAAGGTTCACTTTTGCCTTCTTAGGGCATGGGCCATTAGTTGAGTTTCTCCGTTACCAGCAGCGCCTCTGCTGTATAAAAATACTATTCTTAAAACCAATTCCCTAAAAGTTCAAAGCCCTATATTTATGTCTCTCACATTGCTGTAACTGCAAGGCTTTATCTAGCAAATATATACATTTCCACATGACACAATAAAGATATTGATTTTAGGTTTATTCTAAACTGTCAAGTAAATAGGCTTGATCACAGCAAAGCACAGATCCTATTGACTTTGCTGGGCAGAGACAAATAAAGCTCCTAAGCTTTACTTGGCCCAAAATAACCCTTTATAGTTGAGCTCTGTGGTTAGAAGGAGAAAGCCCATACTGATTTTCACTTTAAATTTGCATTGAGGTTTTTGGTGTAGACTTTTTTTTTTTGTTCTGGTTTATTTTGATATGGTTTATCTGTTTATTTTGTTCTGGTTTTGCTTTTGGTTGTTGTTTTGGAAGTTTTTTGGTATGGCTTTGATTTTTTTCCCCAGTGATATCAGACAGCTATAAAGAGGGAAAGCTACCTACAAGAATGTCAGAAAACAAGGACAACGCTTTGGTCTATGTTGTCTTGCGTCTTTCCTTCCTATGGTAGCACCTCAGTTTCCCGCAGTCCTGTTCAATTATCAGGACTGCAGGTCCAGAGACTATTTAAAATGAGTGAGAGAGGCAGAACCTGGCCAAAGGGCATGAGAGCTGTTCCAGGCAGTGGAAGCTAATCCAGTGACACGACCAAAAATAGTGCTACAGATTCTGTGGCACTTCCCTCCTGCAGCACCTTCTGGTTATTCACACACCTGCTACATATATTTTGTGTTGGGATGATGGCCCCTGTCCGGTGCCTCCCCCAGGACAGTGGGTCCAAATCCTGCCTGCTGGCTCAGGTTAAAAGCAGAGGAAGGGAAGGAAGCTGAAGGAAGAAACTTGGAGCAAAATGAACAGTAATATCCATATACTAAGTGAGCTGGCTGCACACGGCAAGACAGGTATTTGAAAGCTTGACAAAAGCAGCCCTGCCTCACCTAAGGGTAAATTTGTCACCTTTGAGCAGGAGATCACTAACTTTTAGACGCACAAGCATGAACCTGCAATTTTTTAATGACCACACACTTTCCTTGCCAGACATTAACCCATTGATATAAAAAATAACAGCAGTGGGAGATATAATCAAATATAGTTCTTATACCTGCATTTAAAGGATGTGATTGCTTTATGTAAATCCTAGTTCTTCCTTTTTCCATGCCTCCATTGTTGCAGAAAAGGTCACATGAGTTCTCTTTCATCACCTCCATAGGATTGGGATGAGGTTAAAAGACGTAAAAAAGTGGTGTTAGGAGGCCTCTCCACCAGAAAATTCAGATGCAGATGCAGAACTGAGAAGCATTAAAATGAAGGTTTGCTTGAAGAGATGTCTGGAATTACAGATCTGCGGATACAACATTTGTGTTTGTGTTGGGCAGGAGCAGGGCAAGGAAAAGGAAGTCATTAGTGTGTCAGCATTTAGGAAGGCTGATGCAAGGTAAGTGTCAGGCTAGTGCCAACATTAATGGTTAAATAATATCTTTAATCCCTGGAACCGAGGGCTTATAACTGGCAAGGAGCCTGGACTGTCACTCAGGTGTGTTAGAAGGAAGTTTCTCATTCTATTTCAATCCTTTGGGAAGAAGTGAAGAATTAAAAATACATGTTCATGCCTTACATCACTTACAGAAAGTTATCATGACTGTTTGGGAAGCATGGCAAGCTTCCCAATGAAGCTCCCCATGAGCAGTAACTCACTACAGAGCAAAGCCTGAGGATTCCATGAAGTGGAAGTTAGGAGGAGAGGCAGGCTGCCCTTTCCTGGCCATGTAACAGCTGCCCTCTGACGCCTGGGGTTTGCTACTCTGCTGCTTTTCCTATCACTGAGTAACAGGCACTGTCTCCCACTGCCATAGTGCTGGGTCAAAGCCCATCAGGAGTAAATAAAGAGTACAAAAAGCTGTAATTGCCAAAAAAACAGGAAAAAATCCCTTGGAGAGAACAGTATTTTTTGTTGTTGTATCATTTAGTAACATTGTAAGTACCATTTGTTTGTTTTAGTAACAAGCTATAAAAAAACTAACACATGCAGAAGTAAATATTGCCAGCTTTTAGGTGGCCAGCTCTTTACTCTGCTTTAGACCTCTGCATCACCAGGCCCAACTTTGTATCTGTACTCATTCCTCAAGAGAGAGCACCTCCAAAATACAGCTTAGAGAGGATCTCTGGACTACAAAGACCCCTGAATAATAATGAATGTTCCTGTGTCCTTCTGGCTGAAGAGCCAGTCCTGGATCTTGGCTGATGTCTGGTACATCCTCACATCAGCCTGATATTCCTAAGTTCTATATATCATGCTGTGTGATTTACTATGAGATTTTTATCCTCATACTCCAGTCCTTCTTCTTAATTTCAGTTCCATTTTTCACAGATTCCTATGGTTTATGAACATTCCTGTTTAGTATTTTATTATTATTAAATAATTATTATGCAGTATTAGGTTGAGACACAGACTAATAAAGTAAAAATTTAAATTTGTTCATGAGAGCATCTTTAATATTCTTTTTGTCAAACAACAATAGTCTACATTTTTATATAAGATTTCATTTATACTTTGTGTTTCTAGAAGAGTGGAGTTAGTGGAGAAAATGAGAAGAACCTTGGGCTTTTTTTCTGAGGTGTGCACTATAACTCCAGAGATTATATATTTTGTAGAGATGATCAGCAGCTGTTTGAGAGGATGTTGTGTTGCTAAGAGACACTAATAATGATGTACTATGAAAAATATATGCTCTTTTAAAATTGCACTTGGGCCAGGAAATGAATGAATAAAAAGGCGATTAATGAACCAGGATATCAGAAAAATAAAAGACTGCAAGAATATTTCACATTTGTGCTGGGAAGCAAGTGTTAAGTGTAAAGCTTAATGCAGTTCCAACCAAAATGCATCAAAACAAGAAGAACAGACACTGTGGATCATTAATAGCTTGATTATAAGTACACAGGTAGCCTGAATCAAGAACATAAAAAAGTTTGTTCAACTGCATGGCTGTTTCACCTTGCTGATGTTAAACTGAGCTTGATGGTACACACCTGCTAAAGAAACCTTACTGTCTTCTCTTTATAATCACAGAAAGTTCAGAGAAAGGACATGAAAAGGCATCTCACCCAAGGAGGACAGTTAAACATCAACTATCCCTGGCATATATTTGATCAGGCCACTCAAAACACCTCCACTAATACTGGCTACTTCTCAGGCAATCTCATCTGTTGCTTCCCTTTCCCTATTATTAGAAGCTTTTCCTAATGTTTAACCTAAAACTGTATTATAGTATGATTTACAACGGAAAAGACTTTTAAGATAATTGACTCCAACCATTAACCCAGCACTGCCACGTCCACCACTAAACCATGTCCACAAGTGCCACATCTACATGACTTCCTCCAGAAACAGTGACCTCCATCACTTCCTCAGGCAGCCTCTTCCAGTGCTTGGAACCATTTCAGTGAAGAAATCTTTTCCTACATCCAATCTAAACCTTTCTGGTGACAACTTGAGGCCTTTTCCTCTTGTCTCATTGCTTTTGACCTGGGAGAAGAGTTCAAACCTCACCTCACTACCGCCTCCCTTCATCTGTAAAGAATGATAATGTGTTCCCTCAGCATCCCTTTTCCTGGGCTAAACAACCCCAGTTCCCTCACCTGCTCTTCATAATGCTTCTTCTCTAGATTCTTCACCTGTTTTGCTGCCCAAAACACTCTTACGAAGTTTATTGAAGTGCCTGCATCCATCATGTTTTCAAAGACTTTTGGTATTTGTGCTGGAAACTGTTAAATGCAAAAATATTTTGTGTAAAGATGCAATAACTTCTGGAGTTTGGAAATAAGTGCATAAGAAAGAACACAAGTTTATTAATTCACAGCCAAGGAGACTTACTCAAGAAACGAGTGCAACCTTACCCTTTCAGGTCAGCAGTAAGTATTCACTCTCATCTCTGGTTGCCCATCACAAAAAAATAAGAGATGCCTGAAAATGTCAAACAGAAAATAAGAGATAACTGAAAATGTCAAATGGCTTTTCACAAGCCAAAAAGTCCAGATAAAGCCAGACCTCTTTCTAGAAATAACTAGGCTGTAAATGGATGTAAACACCTTTCTGTTTTTCTACTTTCTCCATTTTGCTGAGGATCTAGACCTACAAAAGTTTTAAAAGTAAATTAATTTCTACTGTGGTTGTGTTGTCATGCCTGGAAAATGGTATTGCTACAGTTTTATGTGTTTAATCAAATAAGATGCAGGTTCATAATTTCATAGTAGAGCTTCATACATTTTGTGTTTAATGATAGCACCAGACCTCAGCACCTCTGCTGATGTGATAATGTGCCTGAAAGGGCCTCTGATAGAGTGGTATGATAGTAGTACAGACCCATCTTGTCCATTTTCTTTTAGATTTTGTCATTAAAGGTGAAGTCAATTAAGAAACAGAAAAAATGATGGTCAAATAACATCAAATGACTGAGAAAGCCATGAAATTAAATTCAGAGTTCAAGCTGAAGCACAACAGGAACCAACTAGTTATGCCTGTCTAATGGCAGGGTGTTTGTCCAGAGGGAAGGCTGAGTTGTGCACATGGATGGATGCGTGTGATGGCCCTGCAAATCCACAGGTGTCCAACAAAAAACACAGAAGTGGAACTTCTATCTGCTGCCCAATGCCAAGCATAGGGAATTATGGTTCGAGTGGCAGCTTTACCTCAGGTGTTATTTTCTATTTGTGTTAGAAGCAAAATCAGTCTCTATAGTAACAAAATGTAACTCACCCACTAGTATTTTGCTTTCTTTTTTATTTCCGTATTGAGTATCCAGACAGGCCAGAGCATTAGGAAGTGACCAATGCTTTAAATGGCTTTATTTTATAATGCAAGATGTGATTGAAAAAGTTTAAAAACTATTCAAGACAGGCAGATTTCTACCAGAAGCCAGAAGCTTCTCCTGTGTGTGTCAGTCACTGCTGGCTGGTTCCAAGACAGATCCACCACGAGCCCATCAGCCATAGTGGCAGCATCTCTGGGATAACAAAGTTAAGGAGGTGTGCTGTGAATCCTGATTTAAGTTGACTATGCCAATTTGCATGAATGACTGGCTTAGGTCACTTAAACAAATCACCATCAAGTGTATCAGTAAAAGCAGTTTTAATGCAAATCGGTAAAAGCACCACCATGTTCAATGTCAAGGTTCAATACTTAGTACATGGATGAAACATACAAAAAAACCAGATTAGAATCAATTAAGAATTATTTTCAGACGTAAGCGGTGCAGAGGGTTTAGCAGCACTTAATCTTTGTCTAATGTACAAAGTGGTTCAATAGGATTTACTACAATTATGAGAGGACTTAATTATAGATTTGAGATAGTAACACTCTTATTACACTTGCTAGAGAGTATTTGAATCCATTCAATTGCTCACACATACAGACACAAAGTATTTACCAGGGTACTTGTTAAAAATTCCCCTTGATTGTCAGTGAAATACTCATGTCAAATGACTTGGGGTTTCTTAGTGGGTGAGAGCTGAGTCTCAAGGCATCAGCCCAGGTCTTGCTATCTCTGTCCCGATATCTCTGAATTTTGCAAACCCAAAGAGTTTGGGAGCTCTGAGAGTCATCCCTACAGCAGGAGATGCTGCTGCAGTCCACTGCAGTCCTGGAGAGCTCAAAGGGCCTCACTTAGGACTGCTCGTTACAGGACTGCAAGATGATTAGCATTTGTCGTCTGCAAAATTTCCCTCCTCAGGTTAGTAATTACCAGAGTTTCCGAAATAATTGGAAATCATTTCCAATACAACGGGATATTGTTTTCAAAACTCCAGCCACAATGAATGGTACCATTTCCCTCTGGCTGTGGTTCAGGTAGGAAGTTTTCCAAGGCTGTATCAAGCTGTAATGGCTCTCTTTACTTGCAATCTGCCACTTTTATGGTGTGTTGTTAATAAACCACAAAATATTACACAACAACATTGATAACCTTCTACACAATGTGAGATCCTTCAAAAGAAAACCCAGTTGGATTTTCTTTTTTTTTTTTTTTTTTTTGTTTTTGTTTTGTTTTGTTTTGTTTTGTTTTGTTTTGTTGGGGAAATAGTCTATTCCTTTTATAATTTTGGAATTGCATTCCTAAACCTGGAGATGAATGGCAATTTTCTCACAAATTTTTACTGCACAAGGAACCCTAGATATTTCACAAGAGTACAGATGAATTAAAACCCTGAGTATAGGAATTAAATTCCAAGTATACTAATAATTCCTGAGAATGACTTGCTCCATACTTTCTTTTAGCTATGGTTCTCAGTGTGGACATATTTTGTTCAAGATTTTAACCTTGTTGCTTTGTGTTTTCTCCATAATGTAGTTCCAAATACAGTATGGGGTTATAAGTGTTGGAACCCTGTAATGTGTTTTTCCCATCTGCTCTCACATCATCACAACATTGTGTTCCTATAAATGGTTTTTTTCTGCCTCACTCGCATATCACATAAAGTTTCAAATAGTTGTATGATTGTAAGAAAAACTGTTTAAGGGTGTACTTTGGCTTTGTGACTTGATTCGCCATTATAATAATGCCAAAAGTGACAGCTTCATTTTATCAGTATGTTAAAGTGATTTGCTTTGTAATAAAGGAAACTATCAAAATACATTTATATGTTGAGCTTTGGCTTTGAAAATTAAATTTAAAATACAATTGAAACAATTATTTTCTACAGTACTTACCTCACAGTGAGGAGCAAAGAGTGTGGGACACAACATTCTTGAACTTTTTTCCCTGCCCAAATTTTAATACCAATTAAATAGAGGGTGTTTCTTCGCTGGTTTATCTCACCTGCAGCTTCACTGATTCGTGGCTGGCTGGAGCCAGTGTGCATCCTCCAGCACCATCTGCAGTTAAAACACAGTTATTATATACTAACAGAAATAATCATCAGAGGCCAAAGTTCCTGTCAGGGATATGATATAATCTGTAAAGTCGGTATTAAAACTAGTCACTCTTTGAAGCAAAGAAAGTGTAATTACTGGTATTCACTTTCCATCTTGTATGAAAATAAAAGAACAGTGTGACATATAAAACAAGTTTCTGTAAGCTGTTTTTGTCACTTTTTGAAGAATTTAATTACTGAAATTCGAAGAGAGATCTTTCTAGATAAATCTTTGAACATAAAGGCTGACTCTCCACTGGAGTACTGAGATGAAATTAAGAGGGAAGAGCAGACAGCAGGGAGCTGATTGCAGGTCCTTGATCTCCAACAAGAAGCCCCAACGGTATGTTAAAAAGTCATAAGGGTTACCTTTAAATGTTAGACTACAGATGAAGCCCAGCATGATTCCACAGCCCAACTCTTGTACCAGCTACCAGCTTTGCAACTGGAGAGCCAGCAAAGCCATGAGAGACAGTCTATGCTTCCAGTTCTTAATTTTTCCTTAGAGGACATCTCTAGGCTGAGGAAAGTCTTCAGGCAGAGTCCTGTGCCTCGGAAAACCTGAACCTATCAGTTCTTTGAGATGAACTGAATCTGCATGAGCTTAACAGCACCCACCCAAATCTTCATGAGAGGAGAGGAGAAGAGAGGAGAGGAGAGGAGAGGAGAGGAGAGGAGAGGAGAGGAGAGGAGAGGAGAGGAGAGGAGAGGAGAGGAGAGGAGAGGAGAGGAGAGGAGAGGAGAGGAGAGGAGAGGAGAGGAGAGGAGAGGAGAGGAGAGGAGAGGAGAGGAGAGGAGAGGAGAGGAGAGGAGAGGAGAGGAGAGGAGAGGAGAGGAGAGGAGAGGAGAGGAGAGGTACTTGTGGTGCACATTTATAAGGCAAAGGCCACAACAGGAAATATTTTCAGTTTGCCACATTTATTCTTACATTTTATCTTTGATTTCCTCCTGAGTCTTCACTGAAGAACTGTTTGGGATGGATGTTACCATGTACTGGGGTACTAGAGGTGCTAAAGGCTCCTAGCATGGTTCCTGACAGATGAAGGTACAAAAACTCTTGATAAAATTGTAATATAGGAGCTTTGACATTTTCACCTGGCTACATGCCAGCTGAAACACTCTTCTGCTTGCACATCAATTTCCTCCACTTTTGATTTTTAAGCAAACAGGTCGTTCTACTTTGTTTTACCTTCCTCAGAAAAGCTAGATATTAGAAGCAAAAAATCTTTTGGAAGTTTTCCAGTTTAAGTCAGCATAGAACAAACAATGACAAAAATTAGTGAAAGTCAAAGGTAAGAAAAAGTCATACCTACTTACACATATGTATTGATATGTTCATAGGAAGGTGAGGTGCGCCACAAGAGGATGGGCTGTGCTGTTTGCCTCTCTTCTCTAATTAAAAAATTGCTTTGGTGTCAGGGAACTGTCCCATCCATATCTATTTGCCAGTTCAATTTTTTCAAGTTTTCTGTCACCACTTAACCACTGTTCACCTGTGTCAGAAGCTGTTTAGCATTCACATATACTTGAAAAAGCAGAGTTTTGAGAGTACTAATAAATCAGTCTGATCTTATTAATTTTGTTAGTGACAGGCTCCAGTCAGGGCAGGGAAGAGCAAAGATTTACTTCAAGTTCCTGTAACCAGCAGTTTATAAGTACAAAGTATGTAGAAATTCATGCTCCAGAGCACAAGAAAAATATAACTAATGAAGTTTTGGAAGAATTTCTCTACTGCCACTTTATTTCATAATTGCTCAGTATAAAATTTCTTGCCTTCACTTCTGAATCATCCCATTTGTGGACTTCCCATGTGTGATATTCTGTGCAGCTCTGATCTGAACTGGTTAGAAGTACACTGTGTGCCTGACTTTTGCTGCCTTCCAGATCTTGCAAAATGTCTTACTGATGTACAAAAAAAGGGGAAAAATATGGATCAAGAATGCAAATGGAGCTTCTTCATCACTTTATTTCAAATATTAAAATTTAAGCCAGTAGCAATTAGGAAATTTCCAAATGGGAGGAGATGAGCTCTGCAAGAACTGTTTAAGAAGCTGATGCATCCCAGACAGAAGCAGTGGCACTGGAACATCTCAGCTTTTCTCTCCAGATTTTTCAAGCAGTTTTTAATGTCCAGATTAGCTTTTGGCAGTGGCCAAAAGCAGTGGCTGTGCTCTGAATTTGTGTTTTCATGCACCTGTTATGCTTCTCAGATCCCTTTCTCTCAGATGTCTTTCCCCTAATTGAAGGGGAAATTCCAACAGCAGTAGTAATTTGTGACCAAGGCATGATCTGGCACAGAAGACAAGAAGGCCCATCTGCAGAAGCATTTAAACTAGATGGAAACAAGGATGCCAGGGACAGGACTCTACCAGGGAGTGAAATTTGCATTGGAGATAAGAAATGCTGTAGCATTGTCTTGTAACAATTGTGGAATATGCTCAGGGGACATTTGCTAAACAGATCTGTCAGTGGGGGATGGGTCCAAGGCTGAACTGATCTACCTCATGCCAACACCCACAGGGCTGGTGCTGGAATCATCTCTTGCTGCATCTTTGCAGCCTGCTTGCAGAACCACTTAGTAGGGCTCTGCCCAATCCATTGTTTACCAAATCTGTTTAATCACAAATGTATGTTTAATTTTCCTCAAGTGATACAATAAAAATTTTACAATGTAATTTATGTTTGCTGGTCCACTATGGTATGTGGAATGATTGTTTTTCCCAGATGTATGTGTCACTTTGTCTGCATGAAAAGCTGGTGCAGTGCTCCCAGGCTATTTAGTGACCTACAAGGTTCCTTTCCTGTCTCTCTTGCCCACAGCAAACCATGGCTTTCTCTTTGATCACAGCAACTCTGAACAAGGCACAAAATCTCCTGGGGTAGGGACTAGATGTGAAGTTTTGAAATAACTCTGTCACTCCCATTCCTAACATAAACTTCACGGATTTTTAAATATCTTCTACTCTACTCAAGAAAAAAACAAACCACCACAGAGGTCTTCACTATATTTTCTGAATTTTCCAGAGTACACTTATACTACATGGGAAAGACTGACAGTCTGACCTCACAAAAACCTGGTTTAAGCGCAGTTTCTAAAAGGAGACATAAACATAATCAATCTAGATCAACATAAGTTATCAGCAAGGGTCACCCAAACTTGAAATTACAACTCAGATCATACAGGTTACCACACCTTCTCAAAAGCAAATATTAATTCTATCAGCATGTCATCACTATTACTCAATGAGATACAGATCAAATCAAACTCATTAGAAAAGCATGGGCAAAACAGGGGTCACTTGAGTACTGAAAAACTGCCCAGACTTTTATACTGCTAGAAGGACACAGGGGATTACACAAGCTGATTGCATTATTCAAAGTAGTGTAAGTGGATAAAACAGCCTGCATCTGTCTCTGATCTGAGGCTTTCAAGTTCATTTAAACCTGAAACCTTTACTCAGTCAGAGAGAAGAAGGAAAAGCCCGATGCAGAAATGCCACCCGAATTAATCTGAATGCTACACTCCTGGGAGTATAACTGGGAGTATTACATGTCCTAATTTATTAATCCTTAAATCTTGCAGAAATGTGGGCAGAAGAAGGAAACTTAGCCTTCAGATTAGCCTACTTATTAAAATGGAAATTCACTTACTTTTCACTCTATGTCTGACAATGGACTGAGCTCTATGTTTACCTGCTAAGAGTGCGTTACAACAAATGCTTTCTCCAAGAACCAGATTTATTCCCATTTCTTCATTTTTCCACAGAAAAAACAAGATACAAATTTGTAGTACCTGAAACAAGTGATAAGTGATAAGGCTAGTGTTGGATGCTTAATTATTAAGGAAACCTGTTTGTTTTAATCTCTCTCTACACCTCTAGTAGGACACATGAATGGAAAAATGAAAGACAAAAAACCCAAAACAGTAAGCAGACATATTTTTTAAGATCATCTTAATTCCCAGATTAGAGTTAAGATGGTTTCTAGTACAGAGTTAGTAGAATAAATTCTATTAGGTTCTTCCTTTCCCCCCCGCCATTCTCTGTTAATAAAAGAGATTAGATGCAGTCCTGGGGAAAGAAAGAACCTTGAAGTTCAGTGCTGTGGTCAACACAGTCTGACATCTTCATTCATCACTTAGCTGTTGGGAAGAGTGCACCCTCAGCAAGTTTGCAGAAGATGCACAGCTGGGAATCATCTGGCTGATGTACCAGATTGCTGAACTGCCGCTCAGAGGGGCCTCAGCAGGCTGGATAAATCAGCCAATGGAAACCTCCTCTTGCTAGACAAACAGAAATGCCAAGTTCTGCATGTGGAGAGGAATTGTGCTACACACCTCTGCTGGCTGGGCACTGACTGACTGGAAGGCAGCTTTGCAGAGAAGGCCCTGGGCATCTGGGGAAAAGTCAGCAGAACAAGACCCATCAATACATCCTTCAGCAAAGAAGGCAAACAGCGGCCTTGTCTGCTTTAGGAGGACATTTACCACTACTCAGCACTGGTGAGACACATCTAGAATACTGGGTCCATGTCTGGGCTCCTGGGTGCAAGACAGATACAGACTTCTGGCAGCAAATCCAGCAGAGGGCCATGGGGATGATTAAAGGATTGGAGCATTTGACATACGAAGACAAGCTGAGAAAGCTGAGACCACTCAGCCTAGAGAAGACAGGGCTGGGCATCTCATCAAGATGTATAAATATCTGATGGGGGAATAGAGATAAAGAAGAGAAAGACAGACTCTCCTCAGTAAGTGCCTGCTGACAGGATGAGAGACAGTGGACACAAATAAAACACATGAAATTTTATCTAAATGTGGAAAATCTTTCTATTGTGAGAGGGGTCAAACAATGGAATAGTCTGTCTAGAGAGGTGGTGGAATTTTAATTTTAAAACCTATTCAAAATCTCACTTGGCATGACCCTGAGCAACCTCCTCTAGATGACCCTTCTTTGAGCAGGGCATCAGACTAGATGATTTTCAGACCTGCTTCCTGTCACCAGCTACTGTATGAGTCTGTGAATCCTGCATTGCTTCTCACAAAATAGGCTTTTCCTGTGTCTTATTAACATCCAGCTTGCAAGGACAGTGAACATTCAGCTGCAGGCTTCCAGAAAGTCTTCCCTGGCAACTCCTCTGTCTGAAAATTCTCTCTTTTTTTTTTTTTTTTTTTTTTTTTTTGAGTCCTGGGATGCTTTTAGTGTCATTGTCACAGCTAGGAGCACAGGCCCAGTGGACATCATGGGGACAAATCAGAAGGTATGTCTGTTTAAATACTGGAATACATGGATTTCTTTTCTATGATATTTGGTACATCTGTCACAAAACAGGACTTGAAAGAACAAAATAGTATGTTCCAGTAAATGTATGTTAGTAGTCTGAGTTAAAATACTGGCACAGTTTAGACATTTTAAAGGTAGAAAAAGACAATGAAAAAAGTATTGTTCAGTGTTTCTTCCTCCTCCCTACTTTCCCACAAAAAGCCCCACCCAATGTTTTCTAGGCTAGAAATATCCGAAAAAGAAATTAGAAACAAAAATCCCTAAATACATTTTAGGACACTATTTGTCTTTCCTCCTTCACTGATATGCACATTTTTCCACAGTCAATTTTTAAACCCTGGTTTCGAGCACAGATGAAAATGTGTTCAGTCTGACTTGTTCTTCTGAATTCATAAGAATTCATTGGATTTGTTTTCACCTTCTGCTTTTCAGTTTGTTTTCCAATTATTTTCTACCACCTGTTTCCAGAATCTTTAGAGTTAGATCGCCTCAAATCACTTTCCCTACTTAAAGAAAAAAATCACTGATTCTTACATGCTTGCTGAAAACCCATGGTCCCAGGTAGTCTCACCTCTTAGCAAGGCATGCATGAATTTTGAAAGAAATATAAAAATGGACAAAATTATGAGGATCATGACCTAGTGCTGCAGATTAATATAGTTTTGTCAAATTTGCCAAGTTATTTTTGTTGTCAATAAAGTTTCACTACTTTGCTAGTCATGCTGATCTAAGCAGGTGGTGTCAAAACCTTTTGTTATGTAAAGCTAAAACACTGAGTAAATGAAAAAATACATATGTTTGCTTCACATCTTCAGAACTGCTACAAGAAGTTCAAGTTCCTATAACTCTGTCAAATCCTAAATTTCTCACATTTAAAAATGAAGTCAGAAGAGAGAAAGCTGTTCTGGGTAGAGCTTGAAAGAAAGCATTTCCCACATAGTCAACTCTCCCATGCACTTCCACTAAGATGAGTTAGGAAGAGAAGAAAAAAGGAAAGAAATGTAGCAGTCAGTTTTAGTCTGACTCAGGCAGTTTAATGGTTGCTGAATAAGCAACTTTTATCAGCTCTCAAATCTGCAAGTGTGTCTTCCCCTTTGCTCCGGGAAGAATTCTATTTGTGTTACAAATAACAAATAGCAACAGTTTTCTTCCAATGACTTGAGCTTTAAAAATTGTCTGGGGTCTGACAAGAGGAGGTGCAAGCCACTTACCCCTATCCTGAGTGTTAATCCTGTCCTGAGAGGAGTCAAGGGTGAGAACAGAACAGCAACAGTCAAAACAGAATACTCATTTTGCGAGTGTAATCACATAGACCCATCACCTTCATTGAAACACAGAAGAGGTATCCATAAGGGCTAAAGTAGATCTGTCTAAGAAACATGAGACTATAATCTGCAGTTATTGCAATTGGAACAAAAGACACTTACACCAATGTGTGCAATTTTTTTCTTTTAAAATCATGCCAGTCAGCTAGATCTTCTCCCTTTTTTTTTCTTCAGGGCGAAGAAATTTGAACTTCAGCAAAAGGTTTCTGTGTAGTGCTGATTTATTTAGAACTGGAAGTAACAGGCTTCTCACATGGGCTCTCAAAAACAAAGTCTTCTGTGTAAGTTCCAGCCATTCTGCCCCTTTCTTTGGTGTTCTCTTACCATTCTCTCTTGTGGCACCTGATTAAGCACGGAGGAAGAGTACTGGACTGAACAGTGGGTCCAGCCTTCAGGTTGTGGGGCTGAGGAACTGGATGGGGAAGAGAGAGCTGGGGAGAGTGACAAATCTGAGACCAAGCTGCTTTTGCAGCCTGTCACATCTCCTGCACTGAAGATATATGAGAAACTTTCCCAGCCCTGTTGTGGCATTTGTTTCCAGGCTTCTGGCTACAGAGTGAACTCATGTGTCCCTGTCTTGTCTGAGGGGGCTGTGGGCACAGCAGGACCTTTTGGTGCCATGTTACTGTACAGTCACCTTTGTTCTTGTGGGGGGGTTCTTCTGCCTTTGGGAATGCTGTCTGCTTGCAGACCTTTCCCTCCAAGGGCAAGCTGCATTTCATTATAGTTCGCTATCTGAGCTGATGTGTAAGAGCACGTAAATCGTGAAGAAAATATAAAGAGGTGCTGTGCTTCTTCCCTGACCTGAGGATCTGATGCAGGTGTGTTATTGGTGAGGTTACCCATTGTGAAAGCAGTGTAGGAAGCAGTGAAGAGTGTATGGTCTGTTTTATAAGAATACCGAGATCAATGCCCAGGAGTGGTAGGCAAAAACAAAGGTTATTTGGGAGCTTTATGAAAAGGTTGAAAAGATTTTCTAACTTACTCAGCAACTGACATCTCAGAAAAGAACTGTGCTAGGATAAAAACAGCAGACTGAAGAATACCATTTTGTGTTTGCTGTTGCCAGCCAGCAGCAGCATGTCAGTGGAAGCTTAGCCCTACAGTAAGATAGAGCAGCAGCAAGTCAGCAGTTGGAGAAAAGGGTAATTGCTTTGTCTGTCTGCTCCTGCCCCACATAACTAAAGCATCCTGTGAAATATCTGTCCGTGAAGAACTATACCAGTGCAAGAAAAACTGCACTCTTTGCAAGGAAATGGTTAAAGCTCCACGGGAGAGAAGAGGGGCATGGAGCGATGGGATGGTGCTCCCTGGTGGAAGCAGAACACCGGCTGATCTACCAGGCAAAACGCATCCTGGGGTTGTGTGTTCTCAGTGCCAGGATCCAAAAAGCAAGAGTTCAAGCTGCCGGGAGTGGGATACTCTGCAGAACTATTTAATCTGCTGACCGCAGGTGGAAATGGGAGCTGCAAAAGAGTTTCTCTGAGGAGAGGAGAGGAGAGGAGAGGAGAGGAGAGGAGAGGAGAGGAGAGGAGAGGAGAGGAGAGGAGAGGAGAGGAGAGGAGAGGAGAGGAGAGGAGAGGAGAGGAGAGGAGAGGAGAGGAGTATATATCAAAGATAAGTTGAAGCTTGGGCCTGTATCTGGCAGGAATTTCAAAGGACATTCTTTCTGAGGTAAGATATCAACCACCTGATCACTGTGCTTGGAAGTTTCTTGCTACAAAATAGGAGACTAAAACATAAATATTCTTTTGATTGTAATTTCTATTTTCTGTTCTACAGTTGGATAAATGGCTACAAAGATAGTAGCCACTCTGAGCCCATGAGAATACATAACAGGCAATATATCACCTAATAATAAAACGTTTTAGAAGTATTTATAATTTTTCAATAAACAGAAGAAAGGTATTAGTCTGTTAGTCAAAGGTAATACAAACTCTCTTTACTGTGCTTCATTATTGGCAAACTTATCTCTCAAGATTTGACTAAACGGCACAAAAGCACATTTCCTTTGCTGCTGGGAACCAGTACACATAGCTAAATGGATGGGACAAACACACAAATAAATAAATAAATAAATGTTAAACCAGATCTATATGTGTGTGTGTATATATATATATATATATATATATATATATAAAAGAAATGTCTTTCCTTTAAATACTAAGCAGAGAAAAGAGGAATAAGCATTAAGTATTACACCCTTTGTCAGAGCTGAGAGTTATGTACAAAGGGCCTGAGTCAGCAAAACACATAAGCACATGCTTAGTTCCATTCAGTTCTTCAAATATTTTTATGTATTTTGGTGATTGTAAACATCATTAAGTATATGCCTATCATCTTCACTTGATGAAGGGTTTTTTGACTTGTTTATACTTAGAAAGGGCTTGAGCAAAAAAAAATAATCTGCCTGAGAGCAGCTCTTTCTAGTCCTACTATCCTAAACCTCTTAATTTGGAAGTTTTAATCACCCAAGGCAACCTCTGCAGTGTATTCAAAGTTACTGATTTAGTAAAATTTCCCACAGGTAAAAGAAAAGTCTTACATTATCCTATCCCAAAATATATGCTGGCACAAAATTATATGGGAGGTGTTTAGGAGTAGAACACGTCACAAAACTGTAACTCTCAATTCCTTTGCCAGAGTGCCATTGTTTGGGTCAATATTTGCTGTACAAGTTAAGGCTGGCTGAGCATTAACATGAAATAAATGTGTCTTGTAGTGATATCTGCCAATATTTAACAGGGAGTTCATACATACCTTTCTCCCCTGTCCTTTCATTAACTGTTTCAAGGACTTGTGTCCCTGGACACAGGAGACTCAGGGAAATGGAAATTTGGGAATGTCTTCTTCCCTTTCTTGCAATCAAAGAAGAAAACAACAAACCAACATAAGGTACATATATTATACCCTTGTTTCAGAATACACTGTAAGTCTGAAAGAAGTTTGTTGGTGCAACAAAGCCCACCTGTACTTTGAGGAGAAAGAAAGATTTAGTATTTCTAGATATAGCTGGAATAATTTTTATATGATTTTTAAATGATCTCTCAAAGCATCTTTATGGAGGCAATGCAATATCATTGAAGCAGTGTGAACTTTAAGTAGCAAGAAAGTTCCTCCAAAATTACATCTGCCTATGTGGTGCTATTTCTAGCTGGACATTCAGAGAAACTACATCCTGCTGTGGACAGATGCATTTTATTTTATGTGGTTTGTGGTACTGGTGGCTGGGAGGACCAGGTCATCTGCAGTCACCGCAAGGTCAATGTGTCTGCCTTCACCTTTCAATTTGTCGATCCTTGCAGGACCCTCTTCTATTTTCTTTCTCAGATTTCCAGCTGTTGAACCGTGAAGATAACCATGTTGCCAGAAATTAATATAAATTACTTCTTGTACAAAAAAAAGCAAAATCACCATTTATATCCTTTATGTTACTTGTGTTCTTCCACAGGAGTTTAGAAACTGGATTTTCAATTTAAGCGAACAAGATGAATGAAGAAGTTGTTTTCTAGAGCTGAAAGGAGCTGAAGGTTTTCTGAGCTGTCTTCTGTTTCTTCAGAACCCACCTGTTACTCCTGAGAGATGTCTAACAGCTCTCCATTAGACTATATGGTCATTCAAATTTGAATGTATATTTTCCACCTCTTTTCATTGTCATAATTTTTGTCTATGAACTGATGTATGGGTTTTTCTGTTTTATCATCAGTGGTTTTGGAAGTTACACAGGAATTATTTTTTTCTCTAAAAAAGTTGCCTTTCATGCAGATCGATGAAATTCCAGTGCAAGGATAATTCTTGTACTGTGAGTCCGATACTGCCAAGTTAATTGCCCATTTTTTCAATTATTTAATTTTGTAAATGAATAGGAAATTTTTCAAGGAATGCCCTTGAGAAAATGAATGTATGCACATCTGCAAGTCATTTACACAAAAATTACATGCAAAGTAAAAGTAAAAATTCAGTTTTAACTTTTCCTTGTGTTACCACATGGTGGCCACATAAGCCCAGCCATGTGGGTTGCTGCTTCAAGAACACTGAGAAATCCTTGAGAATAACAGTTCCTGTTTTCCATGCACTCCACATGTAAAAACTTGATCTACTCTAAAGACTTCTGTGCAAATTCTACAAACTTCATAGCATTTCCTACTATGTAGTCTGATTATTGGACTGGTAATTTAGATAGAAACTAGATGTAATCAAAATACCAGAAGCACAATTATAAATGAATGAGAATTGGAAAAAATCTTGTAGAAATACCCAAATTCAAATTTTCAAGTTCTTCAGAAAATGAGTGAATTTACTACAATAAATTATGATATTTCAATATCACTTATGTTTTACTTTTAACAATGATGTAACATAAAGGTCATAAATGTATTAACAATGCATTCATTGCATCAGTTTCTTTATTAAAATTGGTTTAATTTAAAACAAATGTCATATTTGATCTGTGGAAATATTTCTGCAGCAAACTAAGCTCTACTCTGATGCAGAGTTTACAGTGGGCAATTTTTTCTATTTACCACAGTGTTCTCCTGGTTCAGTCTCCAGTATAACACCCAATGCCCGCATTGGCAGCTGGGGATTTGGGTTCTCTAAACACCTCCCACAAGAAAGGGACCAAAAGGGTTTGATACACATCACCTGCTCTCCTGGGATGCCTGGGAAAAGCTCAAGAGCCTGACTTCAATCAGTTGTCAAAACACATGTCAAAATTCATAAAGGATTACATATGAAGGCCAAATACATAGAAAATAAGGGCAAGTCCACCTGTCAGATTTTTAACTAGGACCAATTTTAGATGATTTGTATTTCCCCCAGGAATCTTTTGACCCACCAAACAGTGAATTAAAAACACTGCCATGGAACTTTGTAAGAATTGTGAGTATAATGCCACATATATCTAGCATCTGCTGCAAGCAGGTTATGCTTCAAAGGAGGCCTTTAGCTGAAGGACGAGAACTTACTAGCAGTCGTCCTTGCTGCATTATGAAAGAAGTCCTTTTGTCAAGAACCTGCCCCTGAGATTGAGTGGAGACTTGAAGCAACTGAACCTCATCTCTCATGAGGCACTGCGGCATCATCTGCAAAACAGCATTTTATATTTTTTGCACAAGACCCAGAATCTTTTCGGGTTTAGTCCTTTTCCTTTTTTCGGTATAATTAAGTATTGAAAATTTCAATGGAGTGCAAATACATACCTCAAAATAGCCTTTTTTCACTGGAAATGAATTACAAATGATGATCTACTCACAAAGTCTGAGGAGCCGTCTGACACAAAATTGGAAAAATTGGTGCCTTAAAGCAACCTCATTTAAACTTATTAGAACGCTTTCGGTTTCAATACTGTATCATAAAAGCATCAGTAGCAAGAGCTTTCAGAAGGGTTGTTCAAGGTTGTCTTAACCTGGGCAACCTGTTGGAGATGGTCCTGCTTTAACAGATGCCTCATCCAAATTCCCAAAACAAATCATAGCCAAAGCAATGCCTACCCTGAGCTCTGTAGTGTACAGAATCATAAAATCATAGAATTATAGAATCATCATGATTGGAAAAGACCTCCAAGATCATCCAGTCCAACCTGTGACCACCCACTACCTCAACAACATGACCATGGCACTGAGAAAAAAAAATTTCCTGATGTCCAGCCTGGCACAACTTGAACCTGTGTCCTGTCACCCTGTTGCTGTTTGCCTGGCAGAAGAGGCCCAGCCCCACGTGGCTGCACCCTCCTGTCAGGCAGCTGCAGAGAGTGATGAGGTCCCCCTGAGCCTCCTTTTCTCCAGGCTGAACACCCCCAGCTCCCTCAGCTGCTCCTCACAGCACTTGTGCTCCAGACCCTTCCCCAGCTCCGTTGCCCTTCCCTGGACACGCTCCAGCCCCTCCATGTCTTTCCTGCAGTGAGGGGCCCAGAGCTGAGCACAGCATTGGAGCTGTGGCCTCAGCAGTGCTGGGTACAGGGGGACGGTCACTGCCCTGCTCCTGCTGCCACACCAGGGCTGACCCAGGCCAGGATGCCATCGGCCTTCTTGGCCACCTGGGCACACCCTGGATCATCTTCAGCTGCTGCTGACCAGCACCCCCAGGTCCTTTTCCACCAGGCAGCTTCCCAGCCACTGCCCCCAGCCTGCAGCAGTGCCTGGGGTTGCTGTCATCCCAGTGCAGAATCTTGCCCTTCTCCTTGCTGAACATCATACAATTGGCCCCAGCCCTGTGATCCAGCCTGTCTAGATCTCTCTGCAGAGCCCTTCTTCCCTCCAGCAGATCAACGCTCCTGCCCAACTTGGTATCAATCCCTTGGTCCAGATCATCAACAAAGATGTTCAAGAAGACTGGCCCAAATACTGAGCCTTGAGAAACATCACTTGTGACCAGCCCTCAGATGGATGTAACTCCATTCCCCATCATGGCTAAGCTCTCTGGGCCTAGCCATCCAGACATTTATAAGCCAGAGAAGAATTGTAAGGTGCCAGGCTCTCTAGGAAAATGTGGGAGACAGTACTGAAGGCTTGACTAGAGTCAAGAGAGACTACATCCACAGCCTTTCCCTCATCTACTAAACAGGTTACCTGGTCAAAAAGGAGACCAGGATGGTGAAGGACCTGCCTTTGACAAAGCTGCTGCCTGGGTCTGATGTCCTGGTTGTCCTGTATGTGCTGCATCATCTGCTCCACAATATTCCCTGGGAATATTCCCTGGAACAGTGAGGAAGCTAGGGGAGCAGGATGCAGATTTGACATGAGTCTTCTCAGAAGAAATATTATTTCATAGCAACATCTCATCCCCACTGATCCATGACTTACTGCATGGTACATATGCCCAGGTCTGCTAACAGGGCCCTTTCCCACTGCAATTTTGTGTTACAGTCCTTCCAAGGGGATTGCAGCTTTTGCAGAAAGATACAAACACACTGTTGACACTGACCCAGTGAAGTCTCCTTCCTAATTGAATAGAGGGCAAATTCCCACCTACATTAAAGTAGAATGTAGGATCAGCCCAGGTCCCAAGGTGGGTGAGCTAGCTCAAAATTCAAGTCCCTAGAGAACCAACTGGTAAGGACACACTAAATTCTGTGAATATATTTTTCTGCGTAGAAGTGCAGACTGAAGCACCATGTTTAAAACTGGTTGGTAGTTCCCCAGGGAAAAAAGATAATGCACAGAACAAATTCTCTGACGGATGTAGTTATTCAGCCATGGAAGTGAGGACAGGGAACTTTCAGCCAGAATGGGACACTGTGGATGATTTCTGCCATGTCACAGAGCCAAATCCATAATGCCAGACAAACATCACCAAGGATCTATCATCCTACAGCTTCCCACACCTTTTCCCCAGGATTTTTGCACCAGGTTATAAAGTCATGGGATTCAGAGCAATGAGAATTCAAGTTCTTTCTGAAATGCCTTCATAATAATGAGCATTGTCTCAGTAAACTGCAATCACATCTTGCATATTTCCAAGTAAATGCCTTCATTGAGAAGAGATGCATTTCAGGGAAATACCATTCTTGTTTCAGGTTGCCCCTTTGTGTGTTCTGTAAATCTTCAAAGTGGTTGTGACTATAATTCATCTGGGCCGTGGGCAGAAGGAGACATTTCTCCCAAGAGGGGCACAGAATATATGTGTGTGTGGTCCAAGGGAAAGCAGCTTTAATCACACGCTGAGAGTAATAGGCATTGTACTGTGACTAAATTTACTGTGCTTTCTGGCAGGCTCTTTCTGAAGGGAGAAGTGGTGCATTTCAAGCTCTAATCTTTGTTTTGTCTGTAGATTTTCACTCTTTCTATACTAAACTGATACTAAGGGCCTGATCTTCACAAAATAGGGCCCAAAGTCAGCATCTACTTTTGCAAACTCAAGTACCTAGCACATGTGCGTCTCAGCGCAAAGCAGAAGTGACTCACAAAGAGCTCTGGACACGTGGCTTTGCAAAGTTCATTTTTCTTTTCATGTGTGCTAAAGATTTTACACAACTGTAGTTACATTTCTGAGAATAAGATGCTGGCTGTTAGTTCAGAGATACATTTTATTCTCATCTCATTGCCAAAGGCAACTGAAGTATTGAAATACAAGCACGGTGCCAACTGTGCGGTTAAATTGAAGTCACCAGCTCAGCTTTTCTGCAGATTTAATTGGCAAGACTGCAGTCTTTCCAGATCTTTTCAGATTTGGTCATCCTTTTTGTACAAAATTAAGAGAATTAAAGCCAAATACAAGCATAAAGTAACACAATAAGACCCTCATTGTCCTCACGAAATGGACAAACATGACATGTTTTCCTTCAGTTTGATTTACACCATCAGCATTTGGAAGCACAGTCATTGTTTAGCCAAACCTGCCAAATGTTTTCTATTTAATTACACAATGCAACCACAGAGTCTCCTAGGAAAAGATCTCTTGTTTATTTATTTACTTAAGTTGATGAGATACTACCAAATGACTAGACATAATTCTCAGGAAAAAGAAATACGGAGGAAACAGTATTTATAAACAAGTAAGAAAAAAGTAGCCGTATGGGTTGTGGTTTTGTTTTTTCAAATTTGAGAACAAGAAAGAAGGAAGTGTAGAAAACAGGACTTTTGTATTTTATTCACCATAAGTACAAAAGTCTATGGAAGAATAGGGATATATCACTGTAGTGGAGTTGTGTGTCATTTATGTTGCAGACAGCAGCAAGGGGTGTGTAACATGCTTCCTTAGTCTTTCTACTCTCCATCTGTCCTGCCCTGCTCACTGTCTGTCACAGCCAGTCCATCCTGTCAGTCTGGAGTTTGGTTTTATTTAGTTCTGAAGAGAAGGTGTCTCACTGTCACAAGATGTTACTAAAGTGATTCGTTCAGATTCTTTCAAAGGGAGATTGTACTTTTATGAATAAAAATATCATCTGAAAATGCATTACCTTGAGTCATAAGTAAATCCTTTAGGGCATAAACTGATCACCAACAGGTTTGACAAAGGAATGTCTTCAGGCAGTGTATTATTGCTAGTGATGAGTGATAAGTTATGTTATTTCTATACAGAAGTACTGACTTGCAGTCAAAATGGCCTTTTAATTTATTAGAACACGACAAGGAAGAAAAAACTGTAATGTCTTTCCAAGAAAGACAGGCTCTTGTACACAATGCAACCACTCAGTGTTAACAAGGCAGTGGGCACAGTGCTGGAGTCACTTTTCAGACAGCAGACAGTTCTAAGATTTAAAGGAACATTATAAAGTAACCTTAAATTTATCACTAGAGAAAGAAAACTTGCTGATCAGAAAAATTAACTCTTTCCTCCTTCAAAGATATTCCCTTCAAATATTCTGGCTCATGCCATCTAAAAGTTTGCAATGTATCTCCTTTTGCTTTGCATTGTTTTTCTGGTGAAAAAGGCAGCTTGACCCTATTAATCCCTTCTCTCATGCTTTGTTTTTAACAGATCTTGAGAATTTTAGGATGAGCAGTTCCACTCCTCACCATCACATTGCCTCTTGTCAAACAAAACATCTTCTCAGGGGTCTGAGGGTGCTTGTCTCCTCTTGAAATTCCTAGCACTGTCAACCAGAAGCTTCTGAATGCCCACAACTGCTCTGTGACAGCTGGATAACAAAAGAAAAGCAGTATTTTCAAAGCAAAAATGGTGGGCCTCCATATAGTGTGGCTGCTATCCCAGAGGTTGGGCTGCTGGACATCTCCAGGGAGAGAGTAGCCAGGCTTCAGTGGCTGAAGTGATGCATTAGTGGAGGTGGTGTAGGTTTGTGCCCCCAGGAGCTCTCCTCACTTGTAATGGTGACAGTACACATGGGTGAATCCTTCAGCAGCAAAAGAGGGGTAAAGAATTGAGGGGATGGCAGAGCAGTTTTTGAGGGGATCCCAAGACAGCACCATGTGTGGGGTAAGCTCAAAGCCTGGCGGGAGAGGTCACCAGACCCCCTAAATACAGACTCATGCGTTGAAACTTCCCCAGTTTTGCTCCTTCATGTGCAATTTCCTGAAAAAGGGTGTATCATCCTAAGTGGTTTTAAATAGCTTATACATCCCTCATCGTTATTTTAATTTTAAAATGTTCTGCAGAGCTAATTATTTTTAATGTGACTTAAAAAAAAAAAAGGTGTGGTAGAATAATATTTTTAACTCTAGCAATTGAAATTCAGAACTCTTATAAAATTACCAACAGTCTTTCAAATTGCATTTCAGAAAGAGTTATTTCCTTTTATGACACTCACTCCCTTCTTTATATAATATTTAACCCATGGTGCTGTAAAGCTTATAGGAGCTGCATACTTTGGAAGGTTTATTCCTCATCCTGCTGTTATGACACACAAATAAGTGACCGAGTAAGTAAGTAAAGCTAAATAAATGAGTCCAGAGAAACACAAGCCAAAGTGAAGTATAGCTTATTCTTAATCCTGACTCTTTTGGGGCACTTCTTTGTGAGAATACTGAAGTAGCTGAAGATCCCTTCAAAGAAAAGCTAGTTATAGAAAACTTATCCCCAGTGCTCATGTGATCAGGTAATGTACTTGATTCACACAAACAGGTAATCCACAGGCCCGCACTCTAGACAGTTAAGTGGCTTTAACATAAACTCCTAATGCAGAGGGCTGGAAAGCAGATAAAAGCTTCATTTGTCTTCTGAACCCTCGACAAAAATCTGCCCATTATACAATGCAGACCTGTGTGAAGGCTCCTGGTGCCTTTTTGATGTGGGAGACAGTGTGCTTTCGGCAGGGAGTCAATGACTGGCATGCTGCTGCCTTGCCTTGCCCACTGCCCATGGCAGACCAGAGCCTGGGCAGGGGCTTTGCTCCGTCGCCTGGTGGCACCAGCCCAAAGCCATCACCATGGGGGGACACGTCCCTTGGTTCACAGACAGGGAGGGCAACAAAGGTTTGCTTATGGCTCCTGTGAAAAATAGTTTTTTTGTGTAAGGATATTTATCATCCGCTCATGTCATCGTTCCTGGGTTTCTGGTGACAGTTGTGGCATGGACAGCGTACAGAGTCTTTTATCTGTGAATGTTAACATTTCTTTGAAGACTAAGCATGAAATATATTACAACAAGTTTACTGATAGAGGAGCTGGAATGACTTCATAAGAGTAGAGGATCACAGAAACAGACACATAACTGTTTGCGACCTCTGTTTAGAAAATAAAACAATGTTCAAAGCACAAAACTAAACAAATTTTGCATTTGTTTCAGAGGCCTGAAGCTGGGACCCAATCCACCCCTCAGAGAAGCCAGCAGGAGCCTTCCCATTGACTTCAATAAGCTTTTCATCCAGCCTCCACTTGGTCTTAAGTTATTTGTGATTAAAATTCTTTCCTTCCTTACTGATAGTGCAGCCAGGTTTGGGTGAAGCTGGCATACAACACATGTCTGTTACAACCTGAGACACAAGCTTCTAAAAGGGATGCAGGTACCCAGAGCCACTTTCCTGGGAGTAGGGACCACTGTGTTTTTTCCCAGGTGGCTGTGTTGTAAAGTGGTGGGATACTGCCAGGCTCTGCATGTACTCTGCCTTCCTGAAGCTTCTCATGCTCTCATGGCTCAGGAGAAATTTTATTTCAGATCTTGAATTTTTTTCAAGTCTTGTTGATACTTGTTGTTTTCTTTGAATGCCAGTCGTTCTAGGAATAAGTAAACCATCAGGTTGGAACACCCTAAACACTAATCTTGAATTGAACAGTTTTGGTGTATCTTTTATGTACTGGCCATAAACCAAATTGTGAGTAACAAATGCCCATGACATCTAACCAACCCAAATCTGGCAATGTGATTTTAATCTCTAAATATTAGTGTTTGAAAATATGTTTCTTTTCTACTAGGAGTACTTGTTACAGTTTGGGGCAATTTGTGCTGTTGCTGGTACCATTAAAATATTGAAAGTATGTTTCTGAATGAAATTAAATCATTACTTTGCAATTTCCAGCTGCTGGAAGCAAGAACCCACATGGACTGCATGCCACTGAGATATGCTATACCAGTTCTGCAGTCTTCAAACCCCCCATAGGTCTTCACGTTTGCTGGTATGGGCAGCCCACCCAGCATAAAAAGGCATGCAAACGATTTTAACAGACAAGTATTGTGTTGACTAAGGTTTCCAGTGCTAAACTATCCAGAAAGATTTTGACAAATTTTTTCCCTATGGTAAAATGCATATGTGAGTTTAAAGAGGAAGAAAAATGAAATGTGTTATTTATAGCCTGAAATATCTATAATATTACACACATGTGTATTTCACTTAATCCCTGTTTTGATAAATGCCCACTCTGCTAAACACCTAATGTACAACAGGATGTGGTTCCCACTTAAATTAGCAGATGCTATAGTTTCTGATTGCTAATGATGGACCTGTTTGCCAATAAAAACAATTGATGGATCAGCATGTGTGAGCTACTGAACCTCAGCAAAAGCCCAAACTAATAAGAGAGAGACAGAAAAATGCTTCAGGTCACAGTCAGCAGATGGGAAATGGCCAGATGTCTGTCTGGGGCAGGGAAAGTGCAGCATGTGTTTAAGTATATATCTATGTTTTCATATGGCAGCAACCATTGGGAAGTTCAAATACTTGGACTAACCAAAGCAATGGTTTTGAAGTTTACTTTTGCATTTGGGGAACAAAAATAAACTAAAAGGACAGATAAATCTCTGAATCTGAAAATTCATCTATTAGATACAGCTGATATAGGCACAGAAATGCATATTACATGCAATTTAGAACTCAAGAAATAAACTCTGGATTTTGCAAGCAGACAAAGCTACATTAGGTGATTTTGGCAACATAAGATGCCATCTGTGAGCAGCTGAAAATGAAATTACATTTTAACTTTCTTTTCTAATTCTATTAAGCAGAATATGCTATAAAATGTAACATATCTAAACAACATTTTTTGCAAAACTTTGTGACACACAAATGAATGGAGAGTAGTAACTAAAAAATGATTGAATTGTGTAATTTCTAGAAAAGAACCATGTGATATGTTTACATATTAAATGCTAAGCCAGCTAATTTCCTAAGCATGCAAGCAGTAAAAGTACGATTGGAAATGTCACAATTTTTTTTAATTGCATGCTACTGCAAGATTTTACAGATCATATATCTCTGAGTAAAATAAATAGACCCTCCTTATTTTTCACTGAAGAGACTTTCAATTCTGCCCAGATTAAGCAACCTGGTATCACTGTCTCTGAGAGAATTATTCATCAGCTAAAAGATATCCAGGTGCTTAAGTGTCTGACTGGACTGGGGCCTATAAGGCAAAATTAATTATAAGTAGAAACGCAATGTACTCGTGGATTGAAGCAATTTGAACATTTCATTTAACTACTCTATAAATGGAATTTTCCTGTGTATAGTTCAGAGCAAGAATATTTTTCCACAGGGAAAAATCCAGACCTCACCAGAGTCAATGACTACCTTTCCACTCACTTTGGTGGTTCTGGTTCTGGATCAGGCTGCAGCTGTGAGCTGGGTACGTCTGCCTGGCAGTGCCAGCCCCTGCTTGGCCTTAGGCCAGGGCATTCTCAGCTGAAGGATTATGTTGAAAGATCTACAGTACTCAAAAATGGAAGTTGCCATATTGAAAAAAATAGCTGTGTTTTTTCACGTCAGCATCAAGAAGAAAATACAGGAATCTTTCTTTTGAGGAACTCCCACAGCAAGAGCAAGATGCAGCTGGGGCCATTTTTGCCAAAGCCTTGATATCTGCTGCTGTACCCAGAAAATGGGCTCTAACATATCTATATAGCAGTGGCAGGAAACTGCCAACAGGAAGTAGTGACAGTGCTAGAAGGCAAGGAGAAGGAGGAAAACAGGAGATCCCTGGCTGCAAATGTATTCCTTGGCTGGTACAAACAACAATGGATGCAGTATGACGTGGATACACCCTCACTGTGAAGAATGTTGTCAGACAAACACCCTTTTCTGTGTGTTTTCTCCTTCCTACACACCCTCTTTACCCAGGTAATATCCTTCTTATTCACAATCTACAGCTAAGACAGCTGTAGGACAGAAGCCTGTATAGTGACTTTCAAAAATTTTCCCAAAAACTCACCCCATGAATCCTGTGGTGTGTGTGCTTTGTGTCATGCACGACATTCCATCTAAAACATACGCCACTCACTCATTAAAACGTCGGAAAGAAAGGTAGAGGTTATTCAAGCACAAGAGAGCTCCTGTTCAATGGTTTGACTGAACAACAATAGAAATCTGCACCTGCACAAGTTTCTGCCAAAACTGATCTCACACAACTGTTGATCTTGATTAAATTCATTAGGCTGGGAGAGATGGATTTCTATACATCTTATTGTGTGTGTTTTATGGGTTATGCTCCTGGGTGGAATATAAGGTGGTTTTTGTTCAGGAGACAGTAGGAAAATCATGCTGAGACCCAGGCCTGCTTTAGAATTCAACATATTCAGCAAAAACTTTGGCCAGGACTTATTTTGGACTTCAGTAAAACTCTATTATAGGAGTTTCCGTAGGTTTAAAGGAACTGTCTGAGAGTTTGTATATATTACAAATCCTATTCTGTACAGATTTTGCCTGCAGTAGCAAAGCAGCAACATTTTTCAACGATTCTGGCTTAAGTTATAAAGCTCTATCCTGGAGCGATGAAATTAGAAAAAATATTTTACAAAACCAGAGCACAGGTCACATATTTGCAATATCTTTCTTTAACGTTAGCCGTCTTTGAAAGAAGTTTTATGTCACAGCTGCACAGCACACATTGACTAGTTGCATCTAAAATATGGAAAATAAATCACAGGTTTGTCTACACATTTGATAACGTAAGGAAAAACAGCAGGCTTTCCTTGCTGATGCTTATTCCTCCCTTCTACCTATCTTGTGGAGATGTATCTTTGTATATGTACATAGAGACATACAGAAACATATAAATCTAATTTCTGCATTTTCACTTTCCTTTGATTTACTGTTGTGCAAACAAAAGGCTTGAGAACTGATTACAATCTTACTAAGTTAATCAGGCTGTTTATGTCAGTAATTAATCAATGTTGCCTGTAAAGGCTCACAACCTGCTCCAAGGTACATAACTTGCCCTTGTCTTTCACTTTGCATCATCATTTGCATCATTACAAAGGGAGTGCAGACATGTGCTGCTGCATTCTCTGTGCACCCTTCACTCATTTTGGGCAGAGGTGTTATGACAAGCAAAATCTGTGGTCAGTAGAAACATGAAACTGAAATAATACAGCAAGACTAAGGAACTTGGCATTGTCTGGTGTGAAATGGGAGAGTGGTTTTGCCCATGTCCTGGTGAGCAGAGTCCCCATCTCACTGAGCTGCCCTGGGAGTTCATGTCAGCAGGAGCTGCCCTCTTACCCACATGGCTCACACGGCTGTGCTCTGCCAGAGGAAGAAGTCTGCTGTGGCACAGCTTGTGGGGAGCTCTGACTTGTTCCAACTCTGTTGAAGTGCATCTATGGAAAAACAAACATCAGCTCTCCCGGGCTGATGTTCTGGCACTGAGATCCATGGACATGTTTTGCAAATGTGTGTGCCTAAGTGTGCATGTATTTGTGTGCACATGGGTGTAGGCTTACGGAGCTGGAAACAAGATGTCACAACAGTGGATTAACAGAGTACATTGCTGAATGTGTAACTTAGTCCTGCTGAGCTTAGAGCAAACTGTTTAAAAAGGAATTATTTTAATGTAAGGCAACCCTCTCTGAGATAGAACATGGGTATAGCTTGAGAATAATCAATTATATTATTCAACACTCCATGTTAAGGCAGTACCCTCCCTGCTGTAACAATGTCTTTTAAAGCTGGATTTTATGCCCATTCAAACTGAAATTTGGGCAGAGGGGGGTCAAGTGGAAAAGGATAAGACCTGGTAGTGAATCTATGACCTTTTCTAAAGCACGTTCTGAAGTGATATCTGAATTGAATAATTGCACATACAGATGAAATTTTCTTTGCTACATTCTGCTATTCTTAGCTAAAGGTGGGATGAGTAACCCTGAGATGGGGCTTGTATCTCCTCACTTGACAGAGAGGATTACACAACTGAGGCACACAAGGTGCTCAACCTTCAGACAGAGAAAGCAAAGGTGAGATAATTCCTATATTGTTATACAACAAATTATGTCACTTGGACTGTACCTGACCAGGTAGTCAAGAAAGGCTTCACCATAAACCTCAATGTACTCACTGTGAAATGTGAGAAGATTGTAGACAAGCAAAGTGAACTGGTATTATTTTGGATTCCTTCCAGCTAGATGATGAGGACCTTTTCCTGGGGACATCTGGCCTGAGAAGAGTCCACAGGACAGTGCACAACACTCTTGGTCAGAGGAATCAGAGGAGGCTCAGAATTTCCCAAGGGGCAATGGACATGATCTCATTTTACTCAGAGATAAAACCTCCACTGATTCTGCTGGTGCAGTTTTATTCATGTGCAAAAGACAATCCAGCAGTGACACTCACACTGCAGTTATGATGTGGGTATGGAAAATGAACATATTCTCAAGACAATTTCCATAGTCTTAGCATATGGCCCATGCACTGAGCCCTTATTTGGGTCAATGAGAGCTTCTCATGCAGAACAAGCAAAGAAAATGTGCACAGTCTGTGCCTGAGAGGGGGCAGATGCCTGCAATAGCTAAATATTTTAACGGGAGAAACACACTTGAACAAAGGAGCTAAGTACATAAGCCTAGGCAAGTTTTATTGAAGGCATTAATTTACACAAGCTGTATGATTGTGTTCTCATGAAATCTGCCATGCATAATTACTAAAGATGTTAATAAATAGTCAGCAAATCAGAACAGCTGGTTATGATGATACCCAGGTTTTCTAAGAAATGACAGGCTTTAACCTCATCACCATTAATACTGTGAAACATACTCTGGCCAGTGCATGTGATGGGATATCCTAAATAGATGAATATCCACTACACCCCCTGTCCTGGATAGTGCAAAAAGGCCTAAGGTTGGCATTTTCTTTGATGTGGACCTTCCAGCATAATTGCCTTTAGTTGAAAAAATAAAACCCAAAGCAAATCCCTATAAATGATGCAAAGGCAAGAAGGGCTTATGTTTTCCTTTGAAGTCATGTGAGATGTTCAAATACAGAGATTGATGCTGCTTGAGAATGTGGCCAGTATGTAGCTGTAGTCAGTTTTCACCACTTCTTTGATAAGAGTGATCTGTTGAGCCTATATTAAAACCACAGTTGGGTACAAAGAAATAATTTTTTTTTCCTGTAGATGATATCAGAATGTTTTCATACCTTATTTACCTAAAATTATCTCTCTTCACCTTTTGCTTGTTTCAACTAACGCTTTGGAAGTCACTTGAGCAAACTGTGTGTATTGCAAAGACCAGCATACCCACTCTCTGCATTTCTTGTTTTATTAATTACTGATATATTTGTTCTGAATTTCCTCCCATACAATAACATTTCTTCAGGGCTCTCTGTGTCCATGCTTGGCATGCTAATGAAGTGTGGCTGCTCATGTGCTGCTCAGGAAGTTGTGTTTGTCAATATATGTTATATGTCAGAAACCTGCTGGTTTGGAGCAGAACTAAAAAAAAAACCAAAAAAAAAAACTGGGGATAATGTATTGTTATGGCTGGCTGGCAGGCTGGCACCTGGCAAGGACTTAAATTTCCTCAGCAAATAAGGACTGACATTAAATTCAGGGGCTAAAATTCACATAAGCATCATACAGAACTCTCCCTCTGACAGGCTATCTTTCCCAACAGCTGCATTCCATGCTCAGCCCACACTGCCCTATGCTTCCCTTAGTGCTATTGTTGCTATGCTGTTTATTTCCTCTACACACTAAGATAGGTGAGAATTGTCTGTTAAGGGTTTATTCCTCTCTATTAGCTAAAACAGAATAATTAGCTCTGATATTAGATCCATATCACAAATAAGACAAACTCCATCCCCTTAAACCAACAGATAATTATCCTGACAAGGCAAAACACACCCAACAGGACCATTTATTGTGACCATCGCAGATCTGGGTGAGAGATTGAGCTGGTTCAGCCAGCTGGGGATGTGGTACTGGGAGTCCCAAAAGCAGGAGAAAGTCCTACTCATAATGCACTGCCCACCCTGGCAAGCTCTCCCTGCTGCCCTCTATAACCATTCAGTCCTGAGGCCACTAAGGACACCACCAGCAAGTCCACAACTTCTGCTGTCCCCAGTGTAACACATTCTGAAACCTTTCTTATCTCCCCTGCTGTAGCTGTTCTGTAAGGTTCCCACATCTGTGAGGTGTGTGACAGGCCAGCCTACCTCTCCCCTTGGGACAGTGCCCATTGCTCCAGATCCCTCGCAGATGCTTTCCTCATCTTCTTCCTGTCTCTGACATTACCTTCAGCAGAGGCTTAGTCATGGTCAGAACTGAGCTGACAATTTTGGTGGCAGCTGCCTCTCCATGGCATGAAAAGTCCCAGCCCTGCCACGCATGCCATCCACTGTCCCACCCTGCCACCAGTAGTCCTGGCCTCTGGAGCAGACCCATGCCAGCCCCACAGCTGGACTTTGTGGAGAGCACCAAAATCCTCTGGAATAAAACCCAGTCTGCAAATCTCAGACATGACGGATTGCAGCAATTGACTGTGAGAGTATCCAGCCTCCTTTGCCACCGACAGCAGCAGCAGCAGCAGGAGCAGCAGGTTTGGAGGTAACAGCAGGCTCCTGTGATAAAGGTCCCTTCCAAATGTCAGCCTGTCACATCCTGGTGGGAGAAGGACTAAAAGCATTTCAAGGGAAGGAAAGTGTCTGTCAGCACATTGCATACCTCAGGATGCTTATTATAAGGTGCTTCTTTTAGAGGGCGGCATTTTAATTTTTGTGTTTATATATAAGTCCTGAAAGGTAAACTGCTGCATTGTAATGTTTGACCTTAAAAGTACAATTTACACTTTTCCTGTAGCAGCTCATATTGTATCCAATGACCCACTGAAAAAGCTACAGGAACAGTTCATATTTGGAAGACAATTTCACAATTTTATCTGGACGATAATCAGAATTTTGAATCTCTTCAACTTAGAATTAGGTTAAGTGACAAATAAAAACATAGATCCATCTGTTTCGTTGATTGGTGTTTTCTCTTTTTTTGTCTCAGTTCCCTATTTTTTTCAATACTCAGACTGCAAATATTCTAAATTTGCTCTTCAATATATTGCAGCATATCATGGCATTCCAGAACTGCAGATGCAGTCACCTGCAAACAGTTAATCAAAAGTAAATTCCTGATTTCACATAAATATTTTCTGCAAAAATAAAACATATTTTGCATGTTCTGTTTTGTCTCACTTTTTCAGTTTTTAAGGGCTCCAAAATATTTTCTGATGTCAGAGCCCATATTACATTTTTCATTTTAAAATCTGGAGAGAAATTATGACAAATAAAATACATTTGTGACAATCTTCCCACCTGCAATATTCCTTAAAACCTTCCAAATGTCAAAAAACAGGACAGACAGTGTCTTTTTTTCTTCTTAAATCTGTGCTGACTGCTGAGAATTTTATCAAGGATGGATGTGAAGAATGATTAGACTGAAAAGCTTCATGGTTTCCACTCATGAACTGCAAAGAAATAAAGTAAAGGGGCTCATTATTTCTCTTCCCACATCCATCATAGTGATTACTGCACTCTGAAAATTGGACAGCCAGGCCAAAGTACAAAGTCAGGGTTTTTTTAACCACTCTCCACATTACACATGATTTTATACCATCCCAGAGCAGGACTAAACAGAACCAACACAAATAAATTGTTCATTAAGAAGACTATGAGATCAAATTTACTGTGAAATCAGTAATTATTTTTTTACTTTACAATGCAGTGAGCAGACAGAATATCAAATGACATAGAAAGCAAAGTGGAACCCCGTGTGGAAGCTCAGAAGAAACTACTAAAGGGAAAAAATTGTTTTGAAAGTAAAAAAAACACAAAATGAAGCACAGAACTTGGAATGAGAAGTTTGGAAAAAAAAAAACCCTAGGATTTGATCTGGCTCCAGTAGAGACAATTTTTAGTGGAACAAGAATAATTTTACACTGCTCTTTAAATTGACATGTTCAAATTATTAATTTAAAAAAAGTTAGTGTTTTGTGGCCACTTGTATCACTGTGTCCTTATCTCCAGATGTAGAAACACACCCACCTGCTATGTGTGTGCTTTCCTACTTCATCCCCCATGGGGCAGGTTCTCCTGCACTATCTTAAAGCAAATATTAGTTAAGTTTATGAGGCTGCTTATTTCACAGTAACTTGTGAATGATTAGTCAATGAAAAATCACTGCCTAGAGAAAGCAGATGACTGTTGAGTGAGTTGAAAAACTGTGGCCAGGGAAGTCTAATACACCTAGAAACCAAGACAGCAATGATCAAAACCTGGTGCTCTGCATAGTCTTGTAACTTTCTCCATGTCCTGCCCCTCTGACACCTTGCCATGCTTTTATGGAGGCACACAAGCATACAGGCTTTTCTCACTGAGATGTGAATTCCAGTATTTTCTTCCTTGGATTAAATAAATCTAGGAATCCTAATTCCCTCTCCTCTCTGGTGAGACCATGCTACTTAAAACACCAGCTCTGTACACTGTCTGAGTTCTCTTATAAATCTTCTAGGGCCAGAAATAGTTGGAGAAACATCTTGTATCACAATCTGAACAATTAAAGTTTATTCTAAATTTGAAAAATTTCTTAGAATGCACTTACTGAGGTTATATTAAAAATGCAGAATTACTTATAAAAAAACTATGAAGACACAAAAGATCAGCATGTAAATGGTACTTTAGTTTTCAAATATTTCTTTTTAAAGAAAACCATGCTTCATGAGGTAGGATGGTGCCACGTGAATGCAGATCAGAAGCAGTGCTGCCAAAACTTCTGTGCTTACCAAGTCAGAAGCAGCTACTGACCAATAATCTGACAGCTACCATGTTGCTGCCATGAGATATTTGAAAAGCAAAACTTTGAAAAAATTGGTGAGTCAGCTCCAGTTTCTGTTTATGATATTATACAACACTCCTCATTTTGAGTCTGTTTCATGACAGGCTTTACATACTAATTAGTTCCTTGTCAGAGAATGGTGTTTCCAAATGATTCAAATATAACTTTTCCATTAATATAGACACCAAGGAACATAGCAGCTAAGACTAACTTTTACAAACACGGGTATGCCATTTTAGAAACACTTTTTCTTTCTTTTTTTTTTTTTTTACAGAAAAGAGAAGGAAAAGTGTAGTCCAGTCATCTGTCTGATAGTTTTTCTTGGGCCGAACAAGACTATTGTATTCTGAGTAAGGGGTTTAATGCTTTAAATATTTTTCACAAGATAGATTATTCTGTCTTCTGCACTAAGAATCTCTACTGTCATGGAGGTAATGGATATGAGCCGGGTGTACCTTGGAATGCAGAGGCAAGTTTCCTCTGTGGAGTGAAGTTTATCTCCACAGAAAGTGACACAAGTGAGGCCATGGCTGAGTTCCAGACAGTGTCTGTCTACTACCTTGTGCTCTTCTTCTCATTCCAAAGTACAACAGGACATGGAAAATCCAAGGATTGGTGGGCTCATGGAGTAGCAGCAGGGTAACCTTGCAATACCATTGTTTCCCTGTGGTCTTGTCTGTCCTGGAGCCAGGGATTATTTGGTTTAAATATCCATGCTCTGGTCATGGACAGGAGCTCCAAGAAGAAATCAATCTCTACCATCCCACACACAAGGAAGAAAATGTGGTTTCCAACCCTGTAGCTTTTAATCAAGCTATGACTGTCTGCTCTTGCAGTTACTGTTTTATAATCACTTGTGCCTTTGTCAGAGTTTGCTCTCTGGGACCCCTCTACTGAAGAGATGTCTATTGATAAAATTGTGGCAGACTAAGATTTTAGATTGAAATTATTTTCCTTCTATAAAGAAAACTGTAAATTACTCCTTTGCCATGTGGTGGAGCTGGTAGACAGCAGTTCCTAAATTTCTTTTTTTTCACTGTAGATGTTGTTGCTATGTTTGGAATCTTTCTTTTTTAACAGTTTTCACAACTATGTTTAGTCTGGTAAACTACCTATAAAATTTAATCGTTGCTTTTGTATTTATATCGTAAGCCTCAACATTAAGGAAAACCTCAAAGCTTGATTTCTGGAGTCAGAACTGCCAAGTCTGACAGCAACTTTCCACACCAAAGCATAATGACAACTCATCTATTATTCCATGAAGGGCAGAGTTTCTGAAAGGATCTGTAGATCTCATTTTTCAGTTTCTGGGCAGCAGAGGAACTTCTAGACCACTGCTGAAGGTGCTCATCTAGAGTAATGCACACAACATAGATAGAGCTGAAAGCACATTCCAGAAATAAAATACAGTGCAGTGTTTTGTGTCTCAGGAAAATTTCTCATTTCTAGCATGAGAATATTTCATGGATATTGAGTGAACCTAGAATGGATCACCTTAATGTTGTGTCCTGAAACCAGACAGTACCTCGGTGATATGCTGGTGTGGATACAAGTTCTGAGTTTCTTCATTTCAGTTTGGCTTGCAAGGCTCAGACCCAGGTGCTTACAATGATTTAGGACCCAGACTCTCTCTGAATCTGCATAGGGCCTTGGAAAATCCTTATAGGTTTGTGCCTGAAATTTTTCAAATAAATCTTTCCAAATGCATAAGAATTACGTCACAGGGAAGAAGGTTTTGTGATTAAAATAGCACAGTATAATACAGAATTACTAATTATATTCCCTGTATTCCTATTAACCATCTGTGTTGCCTAAAGCAAGTGGTGTAAATTTGCTATGCCTGTTTACTCCTCTGTAACACTGGCATAGTATTTGTCTCTTATAGCACTACCTATGTAAAAATTAATTTGAAAACCCCAGATAAAGTCCAAAAGAAATTTGAAAGAATAGGGTTGTATGATCATTACTGCTTTCAGTCTTCACCTCATATTATTTTCTAGACTATTTATTATTTTACACTTCTCTTACCTCTCAATACAGTAGTCAACTGTTTCATTCCTGAGAAACTGCATTTTCGGGCATTTCATAGAGGTGTTGGTAGCATATGGTCAAATTCCACTATGACCATTTTGCCAACTGAAATTCTCCCCATAGTTTAAAGAGGATTAAGTATTTCTCTCTTCTTCTAATGTGCTCAGCAAGGCTATCCACCATGAAATACCCTCTGCATTTCATTCCCATGTAGCTGTGCAGTAATGAACCAAGTTTATGTTTCTGACTGTTTTGACTACAAAGTAGTTTGAATTATTTGGGGAAATGCAAGACAAAATTAATAATACTGACACTGTGTATAAAATACCAGTGTTTGAAACCACATTTGAGAATAACTGTTTTATTTCAGATTTCTTATGGGCCGGTCTTTGCACATTAAAAGAAGACTTATATCCTGTCCAACCTCATGTGTGCATTTTAAATTATGGAATGAAAGAGAAAATCTCCAATTTCTTTTCCTGCATTCCCATAGCTTGAAAATAGTCCTATTTGTTAAAAAGTCATTATGCACAGTTTATAATGTGGATTGACTCAAACAATGAGAATCTGTTGGATGCTAGGTTTGTTTGGGCTATTACTAAATGCTCTTTCAAAGCTTATTAAGAAAAGTACACTCAGCTTTTAATGGGTCACTTCAATTATTGTGGCTGGAGAAAAACAGGGTGCTTACTTACATTTAAAAATCCCCAGACAAAACCATACCACAAAACCCAGCAATGCTCTATGTCTGCTTGTGGTCAGCTGTAAGATAAATGATGACAGCAAAATTCAGATTTAAAACTGAAGTTTGAGTTTGAACTATCAAGGAGTTCATGTGGGTCTGGAAGTACTAGCTGACCTCATGTTTATATAAACTGCAATGACAAAGTATATCTGTGGATTAAAGAATCAGGGCCAGATTTTCAGCTAGAGCAAATTGCGGTAGGTCCAGTGAAACCAACAGAAATAAACTGATTTATGCCTTTTATAACAAAGAATTTATTTGCATTATTTGTTTAGAGAAAAAAAACATTAAGCTTTTCACACATACATTTGCATGGATTCAATTGTAAGACAAATATTTAAGAAATGCGGATGGTAGCTTCAAGGTCACCTTTGAAAATGTGTTTATTGTATATGATTCAACCATGTAAAATGAGGACATATTCTTACTGTATAAGAACACACTTCAGTAAGCTGCACATTTCTATACCCTTTTGATATATATTGAAATGGCTTCATCCCAATGTGACCTTGAAAGGTTAATTTAAAACAAGGCTTGTTTTTTTCCCCTATTTGCTTTTAAAAAAGGGTTTATGTAGGACATGTTGTTCACTTGATGTTAAATTTCATCTTACAAGGGTGTTCTGGAATGTGTTGGAATAAATCTCAACAGTCATATTCCCTGAATAATGGCTAAATGTTTGTAAGTGCAATAGGAGGTATAGCTCAAAATATTTCATGACCAGAAAAAGCACTGTTATTTTAAGACTCAAATACTTAGCGCTTTCCTGTTTTCTCTCAGCATTGTATCAGTAGGTACATTCTTTACAAGCAATCACATCTTGGTTTCTTTAATCTGCAGAAACCCCATCTGTGTATGCTTCTGACAGAAACCAGAGTGTGCATGGTGGAATCCACGGGAGCAATGCACGCTCAGCCCGCCCGTGCATATTCTCCGGCTCATTTACATATAAATTACACACGTATGGCGTCGGGACCGCTCCGGCCCCTCGCCGGGGAGGTCACTCCGGCGAAAAGGGGCTCGGCGGTGAAAGCTCCCTGCTTTCCCTGGGGAGGCAGGGGTGCCAGGCAGCCCTGAAGGGGCAAGGTGTGCAGAGGCAGGCTTGGCACGGCGCGGAGGGCAGCGCTTTCGCCTCGGCTGTGCGTGCGGGCAGAGGAGAGCCCGGCTGGGAAGGCAGCAGCCACCGCCCGCTGTTGTTCAGGCACGAATTCCTCAGCTGGCACAGCTGCCCTCAAGCCCTTTATATCTGTTTGATCCCCATCTCTCTTCTTAGCTTTAAAAGCACTTCCTTGAGTGGTGTAATCACGGGGCAATTTTCCCCTCATGCCAAGTTTAGATATTGTATGTACTACTTATATGTTGACTTGGGTGACATTGTTTCCCAGTTCCCAGCGAGATAGGGATCAGACCACCTCTGTGCAGCTCAAAGACCAAAGCGTTGCACCAGACAGCATGGGATTTCTTCAGAACATTTTGGAAGTGGAAATTGAAGTCATTTGAGGATTAGCATTTTGTTAGATGGGGAGATGAACCCCAAAACACAACATCCTGAAATTGCTGTTCATCGCTAAGGTTTGAAGGCAGAGATTGCAATCTGTTCCTGCTCTATCTGCTGCCGTTCAGTTACCAGAACAACAAGAAAGACAGGTCAGCACTGGCCCCCCTTTTCTCCGTCTGTGTAACCTGGTATTAACGAAAGAAAGCAAAAAGGTTTGAAATCCTACTTGAAGCGGATACTGGTTACTTAAGTCAGCATTATGTTCAGCAACAACAGACACAGCTGTCTTGACCACACACAGACCATTTTAGAAATTGCCAAAGTGCAACACTCCTTATGCAGCCAAGTCTTAAATTATGGTAAGCAATGAAATAACCAAAGATGTTTTAAAAGAAAGCACATTAGTTCCATTAATATGAAATTTACCTCTCAGATAATTCTTGACTTGTAACAAATGTACATTTGCCAGCTTTGTGAGCAACAGGACTGAGGAAAGTAAAAATTTCTTCATGAAAATAAACTATCCGGGATTTTATGTGAATGAGAATTGATGACTATGTAATTAAAATTTCTAAGTACATGTAATTATTAAAATAGAAACAGGGACATAGTCTTCTGCTTTCTGTCACTTTTCATAGGCTTCTTTTTTTTTTTTTTAATCAGATTGACAATGAAATTATGTAATAATCACAAAGCTGGCAGGGGTGACAAATTTAAGCTTCAATTCAGCAGAGAACTCCAGCATGTGCACATAATCTAACATAGACTTATGATCTTTGCTGAGTTTGAATCCTAAGAAAGGTATAGAGACCTTTACAGGAAATTTTGGTGTTTTCAAATATTTTGAGCTGGACAAGGAAAGAAGGAATTTGGATTTACCCAAATTGTTTTAGTTGCATGGAGTTTTTCCATGCAGACTTTGGGGGTGGCCACAAGTTGTTTTCTAGATTTCTTCTACACAAACTGCTCTTACAACTGTAATAACAATTTTTTTGTTTTTTTTTAAAGTTCAGTCAGCCCTGGGGATTATATTGAGAGTAAAATGTTGCACAATGCCACATCACTACCAAAGAAATCAATAAAAGAGACAAGTACAGCTCAATGATTTCACAGATGCATATGAAATCTGTGTGTTCTTCAATCCTGTCCAAGCTCCTGGAAGGACACAAGACCCCAACCATTTCTCTAAATCTGACTTTTTTTCCCCTGCAGCCCTTATGATTCTCTCCTTCATGGTAGATCCAGAAGCTACAAAACATCAAAGGATATCACCGTATCTCTCTTTGCATATGAAGGATATTGTAGCTTTTGCTTCACTTCTGCACTGTCAACAAGTCCATCCCATGTTTCTTCCTGCATGCCTGTACTAGTCTTATCTGCCAGTGTAAAGCACAAAGCCCAGTCTAAACAGGCCATGAGGCAAGACACACTTCACCAAGGCGGGCCAGGTTTGCCTTCTGCCCCTGTCCACTAGATAAAATGAAAATGCAGCAAAATAATTTGTGGTCAGTAATTTTCTTCCTGTCATCCTGTCAGCATGGTTCTTGGAATGAAGCACCTGGCAGCTGTAGACAGACTTAGCTGCATCTCAACTGGTGCCTTGACATGGGATTATCTATAAAAAAAGGAGAAACTTGCAGTGTCATGAGCTGGGGGGTGGATGAAGGTTCCACAAAGATCATTTAGTTTCAATCCCCAGCTGTAGGCAGGGAGACCTTCTACCTTCTTCAGGTTGCTGAGGTTGTTCAGTCTGGCCTTGAACACATCCAGGGATAGGGCATCCACAGCTTCTCTGGGAAACCATTTTTCTGTGACTCACCACTCTCACAGTAAAGAATTTCTTCCCTTTATCTAATCTTGACCTACTTTCTCTCAGTTTAAAGCCATTCCTCCCTTATGCTATCACCACATGCCCTTGTCCAAAGTCCCTCTTCATCTCTTTTGTAGCCTCCTTTGGGTAGTGGAAGGTTGCCACAAATTATGTTCCCAAGAGCCTTTTCCTCTCCAGGCTGAACAACCCATACTCTCTCAGTTTGTTTTCATGGGACATGTTTATTAAGCTATGCTGTAGCCCTGCTCACTCCTGAAAAGGGATGGTCACTCCTTACTGTCCTCTCCCTCTTCATTACCCTTGAAATTCTGTATAATTAATTTCCGTTACATTTTCCCAATCAGTGAATTCTTTTCTAAAAAAAAATTTCCTTAATAAAATGGAGTACCACAAAATGCAGCATCCCATCAACATTGAAAAGGAAAATATTGGATCCTCTATAAGTTTCTTACAACTACTGCAAAACTACAAAAGAAAAAGATATGTGTCATCATGATATAGCTGTACCTGCAAAAAGTACAGCTTATTTTAAAAGAAAAAGCTATTATGTATTGTGATAGTTGCTACAGTAATAACTATTTTTCCCCTTGTATAGAAAAGCAATTAGTTATGAAAACCTATGGAAATTGTTAATGGTTGGGGTCTTGCTGACACTTTTTGTTTCAGACTTTTTTTCCCCCTCAAGACATGCATTTTTTCTGTACCAGGTATGATCAGTCCTGAGCAAACTGAGAGGTGATCGGCTCTGCTGTGTGAGAGAGAGAGAGAGAGAGGAGATGGGGTGAGGTCCAGGAAACAGCACATCCAAAAGACAAACACAGCCTTTTATTTTCCCATACTTTTCATGGAACAATGGTCGTGGAGCAGGTCCTGCCTAATGCAGAGTGATGAGTCTCAGCAACAAGTTTCCAACTTGGAGATATCTGGGGAAGGGTGACCATGGTTCAGTGCTCATGACCTGCTGGTAGAACTGTCTCAAGCACCTTCCTATCTTCTGCACTGAAGTCTGTAAAAGATAGAGCAGAACTGACACAGAAGAAAATTATTTCAGAAATTTCTTGTTTCCAGTACAGTGAAAACTAACACTGTGGCTTTTTTATGGTAACTGGACCTGAATGCAAAATCAAACTTAAGAGGAAACGCCTGAAGACACATGGTCTGTACAGTTGCACCATTCAAGGACATGCATTTGTGTCCCCACCTCCTGGACACTGTGCAACAGTGGACAAACTTTCATTTGTCCCTGAAGGCTCCAGCAGCATCTCTGTCGACAGGCTGTCTGAGATGCCTCCTGGGCACAGGCTGTTTGCTCTGCACTGGTGGCACTGAGACCCTGGGGTATGGCAGCCCCAGGTCTCCGTGCTGGTGTTGAGTCCAGGAGCTCCTCGGTACTTTCATTGCACTCTCTTCCTACACCTCCAGCTATGTGGTATTTTAGGTTTGCAGCTTGGTTTTTCAAGGGTGTTTGTGAGTGGAAGTACACCAAGAAAAAGATTACAATTTTGTGTAAGCAGTAACTTGTGGCTTTATTTACTATAGGAAATTTTCAAGTGTAGACAGAATTGCATGTTTAGGTACATTTCATTGCCTCATGTCTGGCAGTATTACAGGCCCCTGCACTGCCCAAGATCCTTCATCTCTCCCCACCTTTTGCGTCTATCTCCTTCTTCAGAACATGAGAGCCTGTTTTTCTGTCTCTTTTCTTCAGTTCACTCCCTAAAGGAGCCAATTAAGGACCTCGTCAAAAAATAAACAAGTATGTTCTACTCTCATTTGTCAGGCAACCTTCTGGTTCACCTCAATGTGCAACGAAATCCAGATGATCTGTCGCATACTACCTTCACTGGTTTGGTTCAGACTTGAAAAGTAAGTTTGCCCTGAACTCCAGCCAACTGTGAGTCCATTAATGGCTTTCATGTGAAGTGCCTGGAATTAAACAGAACTCACAAATTTCATGTAGCTTTCCCAATAATTAAAATTCTTCAGTCTTCTTTTTAGATCTCTGGAAAAATATGAGGAAATTTTCTTAATTTTTTTTCCTGACTTAGGAAAATTGATAAAATATGGAACACTCGTACTTAAAAACATGGAGAGTAGTTATCTTTTGTTGAATTGAAAGATGCAGTGTGCCTCATGGTAGTGCCAAAAAGGGAGAGAATAGCGGAGACACTAACACAGAGCAGGAGAATCACCAGTGTCAGCAGGAGGAAGTGGAAGAAAACTGCTCTCATTGCTGAAAGGAACAGTTGAGGGTAAAAGCACTGGTGCTTAAGAAAGAAAGGAGTCTTCATCATGGAGGAGGATGGTGCCAAACCCATGGGAATGTATTGCGGGGACTGAGGGAAGAGGTTGGCAGGCGTGGGAGCAGCCCACAGGCATCAGAACAGCAGGTCAGCATAGTACGGCTGTGTCTCACCTTCCAGCCTCTGAAAGTCAAATTATTGCTTACTCACCCTCAAATTATCCCTTACTCCATGTTTTTTCAGCCTGCATGTGGGAATCGAGCCCTGCCACTTTAAATTAGTCAGTTATGTGAGCATTGCAGGCATAGTATAAGGTTTTCAGTGGCAATACTTTGGCAGACCAAGGTGATTCTTTGACGTGTACACATGTAAAATCATTCCAAATGATTGGTAATACGGCAGGGTTTAATTTCAAAATGAATCAAATGCCCTACTGCTGTAAATACACAAAGTCACACTCCCAGCAGTAGTATTTGATGTATTTATATGAGTAGGGAATTTCCTTCCATGAAGTGAGCCTTTAAATAAAAGAATAGAAAAGAATAAAATTACATTTTTTTTCTTACCCATCTGTTTCTAAATATAAATTAATTACCTCCCATGCTGTAGTATTTTAAAACCAAGAACAAAGAGCCAGTGAGAGTAAGCACAGCTATGTGCTAATTTATAACTGCTCAGAGTAAAAGGCAGCTCCAGCTGACAGTAGCTTCAAAAAAAATCGTGCCTCCTGTAAATTAGGGTAAGGGAACTGATCACTGAAGGTAAACAGGTGATGAAATACTTCATTAGTACCTCATTTGTAATTTATGTCTGCTGAAGTAGTTGACAAAGAATCAAAATGTAAGTGGTAGATTTCTCAGAAGTGCAGCCTTTGAGGTCACTGAAGTGGATTAATTATAACCCAGTGTAAAGCACAGCCTGTCTCTGTGTCAATTACCAGTATTTGATAACTGAAATTATGTCAAGCTCTGTTCTTCTTCAAGATGCAGCCACACATTTTAAAATCATTATGACTGTAAGCATGAGCTTCACATAACTAATGAGTTCAGCTCATTTATTAAAGTTCATTTTGGCTTAGCAGATAGTAGTTGAGATTCAGAGGGGAGTGGGTGACAAAAGATCCAGTTCTGCAAAAATAAATGCCTTTCCTTATCCTCTCTCCCAAACCTGTGCAGGAGAAACAAAGCTGATTCACTTGCCAAAGAATAATTTAAATGTACTGTAGGAGAAAGAGTTGAGGGAGTCAACTGCTATTAAATATGACCTGCTTCTAATGGCTATCAGACCTCCAATTGTTCAGTGAAAAGGCTGGGCTTAATGGACTACCTGCTGTTATATTCATCATAGCAGAACGACCGCTAATGCACCTCTTCTACATCTTGGGATTTTCTTACCCCTGTTCCTCCCTTTTTCACACTCCTCCCTGGAGCTGCACAAGCATTGGGTAGGGTTTGAGAGCATCTGTTTGTATGTTATCCAAACCTACCATAGGCTCTTTGGTGGGTAACTCTATCTCACCATGGCTGCGCAATCTGCTGCCAGGGCAGCAGGCAGGCAGCACTCACTCCCTGCGCCCTGACCCACAGCAGCACTGCAAGGAAATTCTGAACGCAATGGCTTTGGCTTTGGGTTGGTTTTCTGATGCAAAAGCAGCTAAAGCATGGGGTTGGTGTCACAAAGCTCCCCACCAGGACACCAGCTTTGCCACATGTTCCGTGCATGCTTTATGCTCAGTGTAGCTGCCATGCCAGGGAGCAAACCAGCAAGTCATAGCTGGTACTGTGAATTCCCACTGCTGGGGGAAAAGATGCCAGATCTCAGCTGCAGTGTCAAGCAGAATGGCTCCAACTTCAGCTGAGTTCAGACTTTAACCACAGGCTTACAAACAGCATTTGATCTAGTGAGTTATTCTTTCACCCTTCCCTACTTTCACCTGAAGTAGCTCAGTTGTAACTGCCTCCTACTGAAATAAGTAGTAACACATGATCCTACTGAACAGGTAATTCCTTATTCTTTTTGCTCTTTTTGACAGACTGGGTTCAAACTGTGCTTTCAGTTGAATCTTGCATTTATCATGGCTGTAACTTTACACAGAGCCATATTCCAACATTAAGCAGCAATCTTTTGAAAAAATAAGTTAGTACTGTGAGGTAGACAGAGTAATCAGATTTTCTGCTAAAGAAAAGATTTATTTTAACATTAAGAACATGTGGTACTAATGTTTAAAATACAAATTTTAGTTTGTCAGTGCAACTCATCATTCCTTATTACACATTGTGAAATCATTTTAAGATTCTTTGCGCTTCTTTAAGCCAAAAGAATATCTGACAACTACCCAAAACCTTTATTGCAGAGCCCAAAGTGTACAGCTGTGAGCTAAACCAAAGATGCCTAACTTAAACTTCATGAAAATAATTGAGAAAAAACATTTATGTGTCTTTGATTTATTAATACCCAAATTTCCAATGAAATAAAACATTCAAACTTGCATCAGATTGCTGTTCATATCTCTAGTACCAGGATAATATTGTTGATAATTTTAGAAGCATATAAGTAGATTAGATATATAAAGAGTTAGATTGAGTAGAATATTCACCACAGGGTGGCTTTGTGGCCCTTCTCAAATCAGCAGAAGTTCTAGCACCTACGTCAATGCATATGGGATTTCAAATCTCATATTTGAACCTCCACTATTTCATGGAAAATATTTTATTGGATAAACAGCCAGAATGTTGAAACAATCCCTCCCTAAATATTTTGCAGCAATAATGACACTGATTTCTCCGTGGCATCAATCAAACTGAAGCACTTAAAAATACTCAGTTCAATATAAGTAAGTAAAAACGGGCTACAGATTGGAAATGAGGGAAGAGAACTGGTATGAAGGGTATTACAAGCTATGTCTAGACTTACCTGCTAGGAAAAGTCATGGCTCATGTCCAGTCCACACCTCCACTTTTCTTAACTGTGAAAACCAGATTGTGGGAAGGTAGGAGGGAAGAAGAATGGACAGCTGGTGTGTGCTTGCGTTTTGTCCCAGTAGGGAGCAGCGATGTGAGAATATGCAACTTGAAAGTGGAAAATTCTCCCTGCATCCCTCATATAGATACAATTAAGTGCCCTCCATGACCAACAAAATTATTATTTGATAGGAATTCAAAAGTGTTTCCAATTTTTTTCCACTCATTTGTTTAAATATAGCTTTGTAGACTGAGACTTTCCACAAAGCTGGTCAGTAAATGGGTTTATATCCTCTTGTGCCACCACCTTAATGGTACTTCATTGCAGATGAGTTTAAGGACTCTGAAGACTCAATGTCAGACTTTTGTGAAGGCTCAGGGACAGATTATCAAATTTCTCCTGTTCCCAAATGGGGGTCCTACATGGCACCAGAGTAACAAGTATGTTGCAAAAACAATTCCCACCATCTCCCAATACCAATTCCACCACCTAAGTTTTAACAAAATGTCAGTGCTGGGACTTTTGAAGACTTGCAAAAAATGTTTCATGGTGAAACTTCAACTAGACACTGATTAAGAAATGCAGGCAGCACAAATTGATTTTTTTAGGCTGCTGTTCATGCTTTCTTCCCTTTTAGCAGATATTTATCCATGACTGGTAGGAATTTGTACCTCCAGACAAGGTGTGTGGCTGAACCAGCCTGGAAAGGGGCGAGACAGCTGGCCCCATGGGATGGGTCAGGCAGAAACAGATGGCCCTGACCCGCCGGGTTGGCGTGGGGACAGATGGCAACACGGGACAGCTCAGAAAGGGGGACATATGGCAACATGGAATTGGCAGGAGCACAAGTCCATACACTGGGCCCAATTACAGGCCTGATGAGTCTGAATTTGCTTGGGAGAAGGTAAAAGGTCTTTTATATCTTTCGATTCCTCCTCAGACATGGGCGGGGATCCAATGAAGTGCAGGATGTGGCCATGGCTGTGTGCTGTATGGTCTGGACAGGGACGTCAGCCACTGCATGTTGCTGAGTCTGTCTTTCTGAAGGTTTTTTCTTTTGTGATTTCAGCATCTAACAAGTTTTCACTTTTCTTGCACATGCTTACATGTTTTGACTGTCATTGGCACATGGTTCATCAGAGGTAGAAAAGGGTGAAAGGCAACATGTGCACCACTGAGGCTTAATGGGCTGATTCAGCATGCTGTTGTGTCCTTTGAGACATGGAAGACAAATGAATTTGCCTGTTCATCATCTCAGAAAGCTGATACATAACTGTAAAAAATACTTAAACGACAGAAAAACATAATACTGTAATATATCCATTGTATATTCTTCCTCCCAATTTCCTTGTTTTGGGGATGGCAAAGACATTAACCAAAAAATTTGTTTCAGTTCCAAATGAGTTTTTTAGAAATAAATACTTTTTCACCACTAACCACTAACTACCACATTGTCCATGTAGAGCAAAATTAAGAAGAAGAATAAATTAGGATCTGGATGTCTTTCCATGTCATTTTGAATATGAGAGGCAAAATGAAAAAGCTTTACATGCTGAATATTGTAGAATGTGCTTATATGAGCCTAAGATTTTTCAGCTTTCCTCCTGTATTTCTTTGCCTTAGTACAGGCTGTCCATCCAGAAATGACATTGTTTGGGCATATTGTAAACAGATGCAGGGGAAATAATTTAGTTTGGTCACATTAAAGTGCACAAGGACTCCATAGATCAAGCACACAGTGCAGCCTGCTTCCCTGGTGAGAGCAGGATGAGTTTTTTATGGATAACATTAAGTGTATTGATTGCATTCACCATATTACAGTGTACATTTTATAACCTTTTACAACTATTGCCATTGCATTTTTTCACTTTCCCAGCATATTTCATGATGTTTTTCATCACCTCTTTTATTGAATACACAGAATTAACAGAGCAACATCTATTACAGAGGTACAGAAATTAATTAACCTGCACCAGTTGTGATCTCTAGAACCTGATTATAACATATTTGGTGGTCATGGACATGAGTATGCAATCACGAGTTACTGTAGATGGAAACACTTTTTAATAGAATTAATTTCCTCTCTTAGGAGGAAAGGAAAAAAAGTGGTGATAAAGTAAAAACCAATATTTCAGGGTTGTATGTGTTTTAGTTTCTAAAAAGTTTAGAAACTAAAAGAGACTGCCCTAATCTGTGAATTCAATGTACAGATATACAATTGGACTGTTCAAAAAAGGTAGTATTGCTCAGGAGTGATCCTAGCTCAGCTAAATAAAAAAAAAATCAATGTTAAGGTGGAGATTTGCACTCTGAAATCCCCCTGAGGAAAGTTTGCTGATGTCTGCTACTTACTTTTACTTTTTGTGAAAGAGGATTTCCACAGTTACAATAAGGGAATTAATTTAAACCATTCAAAAAATACAAAGGCTTTTATAATGTAGTTTTTGTAAGATGGTTTTATATGATGGCATCTTTAAAAGACTAGAAGTTAGTCTTGCTTCCACATTTATTTCTGATTTCCCAGCAATAAGAATGCAGGCCCTCCTTTATCTAGGCATCAATACATCTGAAACTGTATATTATGTTTGAGATGGTACATATCTGTTTGAATACTTCATTATCTTTCTTTATCACGCTGGTATCCAGCCACTGAAAGGTCAGAATCACAACTGATGTATATTGGGATAATGGCCCTCAAACAGATGGAGCTATGATGATTGATAGCCACTGAAGATTTAAGCTTGATGATTATTTTCTCTAATAAAATTTCTTTAGACAGCAGATTTCTCTGACAGGATCCATTCTTATTGTCTGTATTGCCCATAGTTTTTAATTAAGCTCTCACGAAATTCAAAGTATGATTTTTCCCCCCTTTATATACAGGAATGTTTTCCCATAGTTTGGGAAGATTATCCTTGCATTAGATAGCTGTGAAATGTCTCTTAGTATTAGTGTCCCACTTGTTACAAATGTATGTATTCTGCTCCATTCGAGTGACCTTTGGATGATACCAAGATGTTATGGAGTTTATAAGGGAGAAATCCCTCAGCACAAACATCCTAAATTGTTTTCCTGTAGGAAGATGGCTTCCCCACCTGCAATATTTGTAGGATGTTTGTTGCCTCAGGAGAATGGCAAAGAAGATCCACAATTTATTTTAGTAGTTTGAGGCCACATTCTGTCCACTGCATTCAAAAGGTTCAAAATCCACAAAATATAAGAATGAAAATAAATGTTTTCATAAGCAAAGTACCATGGTTAGTCATGATGCTCCCAATTTGTGACATCCCAGAAAGATTAATGATCTTGCTTATGTTTGTTATTTTAGTTTTTCTAAGGATGTATGATAAATGAGATTTTCCAAATGTATTCATGAATAATAATGTAATTTTAATGATACTGCATATTTGCATAGAGCAAATTCTTATAAAGAATGCCAATAGGGACTGATAACCAAGTCCTCTAATTGAAATCATGTCTAGAAGAAATACTACAGCATGGCTTTGCACATTTCAGGACTACTAAGAAACCAATATCTCTCCTGAAAATGGTAGACTGCCTACAGCTATCATTCCAGCTATTTCTGAGTAATGGTAATAGCTCTGGAATGACATCTGACTTGAAGCAGTCAGGTATTAAAATACCAGACAAGCACAGCTGCCCGTACCTGACTGTACTACAGGAGCAGGGATCTGTGGCAAACTGCCACGATATTATGGCCCTTTAAGATGCAACCTCTCCAAAAGGCAAAAGTTCAAGTAGGCTTGGTATCCCGCTTTAACAGGGAGTTCTATGGTTCACAATTAATGGCAAATACTGGAAACTCGAATGGAAGAAAAAGATACCCAAATTCTGTGTCGATCATCTGTGAAGTATGAACACCCCCAGAAGCTGATGTCATGTGTTTCTTACATTAGAAGTGTAGATTAGGTTGAAAGCCTGACTTTTTGGAAGGTAATGGTAAAAATACCACTGGTAATTCATTCAGCCTGTTCTGTCTTCTCAGTCTTGTGTAGCTACAAAGCTTTTTTCCTGGTCTATTTTTTTTTTCTTTTAAGAAATAACAGAAATAACTTAGATGAAATTAAATCTTCATTTTCTTGGGCATAATCCACAAGCCTCAGGAATAGCTGATGAAATATCCTTGCATTTTTAACCAATTGAACTAATCCAGTCAACACCATAATT